>NC_000068.7:14637500-14810000 GCF_000001635.26 Mus musculus
ACAAAACTGAGAAACATTTACTTTGTTATGTATAAAGGTTTCATTTCATGAAGTCTTAAGAAATCTCTTATACATATACAAATGAACATATACACACACAAAACATGCACAGACATGTTCACAATTATATACACATATACAATGTACATGTAGATATACACACAGCACACACACATATGTACATATGCATACATACACATATGTGCACATGTACCCAAATGTACACACAAAGACACACATACACAAGTGCACACACATTCATACATGTACACATACACACATGTGTGCTTTCAGATATATACATGGATGAAGGACAAATAACCCTAGTACTATGGCTCTTTACATACCAGAGTCGCTGTGTTGTCCAGGGGGAAGAAAGCAGTTGGTGCAGTTTCACAGTAGGAAATTGAAGCAAGTAAGCGTTTGGATTTGTGCCTAGAGGAGACACTTAAAGAGTGTTGTTCTGGTTTGGATTTTGGATGTAGCATGTTGTAAATGAAAACACCCTTCTTCCTTCATCAGTGTTAGCTTTAGCATCCCATGGAAAGCTGAGCCTTTAATGGTGAGTCTCACTCCACAGCCACATGAGTGTGTATGTATTTGGCTTTGAATAACTGGAATAAGGAAGGAAAAGAACAGTTACTGTGAGGGGTCAGTAGCTCTTTAATATATATTGTAGTACTTGGGATGAGATGACAGATGCTTTGAAAATTATACAGGTTCTCCCTCTAGGAAGCCCATCATTTGGTAGAAGGTGAGATTTCTTACATAAGAAAAGTGCTATAGAAGTTTATTATTGGAAGATGGTATTCTTACTGAGAAATGATCAAGCACTGGGGATAATACATGAGAGGCTTCACAAAGAACGAGAAGGAGGAACACTCTAAAAGGGACCAGTGTTAGCAGTACTTCAGCAGAAGGAAGCAGATATCCTGTAGAAATGTGAACCTTGAGTCTTAAAAACTAGTGGCTAAGTCTTGGAGGACAGGAGGAAGCCTGGGGGAAGCTAGAAGAACAAAAGGAAATTAGAACATATACAAGATGGTGGCAGACAGTCCAAAGGAAACACTTCACTTCAATGGGCTACAGCTCACATATGTATCCTGCAAAGCTGGCATATGTCAGAGAAGGCTGGGTATAAAGACACATTTCAGCATCGGACTCAAAGGACATGCAAAAGTGTATTCATTATGGTTCAGAATGTTAGGGGTCTGGTCTCGGTAGATGGCTCAGCTGGTAACCTGCCATGCAAGCATGAGGGCCTGAGTTCTGATTCTCACTACCTGTCTAGGAGCCAGATGTGGTAGCACATGCCTATAACCCTCACACCAGAGTCAGGAGTTTGGTGGGTAGACCAAGACCGGCAGCTCTGGAGCTGTCTGGCCAACCAGTCTAGCCAGTTCGTGAGAGACCCTTACTCAAAAAACAAAATGTGGAATGTTAGAGGTGCCAACTTCTGTCACATGCAGGCTGACACGTGTATGTGATACCCATCCACCTGCACACACACACACACATGCACATGGTACAAATACACACATGCAGAATTGCAGGAAATGGAGATATCCAAGTGATGATTTCTGTTCACTTACCCCAGGCTTAAGGTTGTAAAGACAGCTAGCAAAGATAATATATAAAAGTAGGAGTGCTCTCTAAAGATCCAAAAATCACTTACCAACACCGTAGAGTATTAAATATGTCTGGCACATAACAAGAAGAGCGGGCTTTAAAAAGATGCATGAGTTAGATTGGGTGTGTGATGGTGATGTGTGTTACTTTGTGTGTTAGTTTTCGCTTTGGTGTGACCAAGTATCTCAGAAACAATATAAAGGTGGAAGGATATAGTTGAGACCATGATTTCAGAACATTTAGTCAGTGCTCCCTTGACCCCATGCAGCTGGGTGGTTTACACACCTGGTTTTTATTTATCCCTTTCTCTTTCTGAATTTTTGTGAGGAGACAATGATTGCTGTCAGCGACCTATAAAGTGGTTCAAATTGGACTTGAACCCTTAAGTAAACTTCATTAGGTGTTGCTAGAGTTTAAGGAGTAAGTAAGTACTATTGGTTTATTCCTACTCAGAAAGCGTTCAATGTCTGGGTTGCACACGTAATACTGTTCTTTAGCTTGCTCATTATGATTCCTGATTTTGTTTATGTGTCATCTCTCTGTGTATGTGTTTTTCTTGATTTTCTTTCTTTTGTTTTTTGCTTGTTTGTTTTTGGTCTGGTTGGTTTGTTTCTTGCTCTCTTTTGTTTTGGTTTCTCCTGTTTGTCTTCTAAAAAAAGGGAAAGAAGGCACAGAGTTCAGTTGGTGGGGAGATGGGGAGGATCTGAAGAAGATGAGGGAAGGGAAGCCATGATCAGAATAAATTGAATAAAAAAAAACGTAAAAAGTAAATACCAATCCTGTTTTGAGGGTGGTTATACCTTTCAAATGGAGGGTCCATCAAACTCCGATAAGTGAAACCCAAATATGTACTGTGCTTTCATTGCGCTCAGTACTGACATTTAAGGCTCACCTGATGTTGCCATGGGGATGCAGACACGTAGAAGAAGCCATGTGCTTGAAACTCTGGAGCCTTTGAAGTCCAGGGAAGAGGTGTTAGATATGCCTAGTAATGAATTCTCGGGGGAGCCTGGAATGTTTCAGACATGAAATTTTGCAGGTATAGAAGTGACTAAAATATAAACCGGGAGCTGAATATCAATAGAGCTCCTGTGTTTCTCTTTGTAAAGAGAGAGGGACAGAGAGTAGGACTTCCAAGTAGGTACTATGTTGCTGTGGATCAGTTGCACAAATAGTTCCTTTTATTTGTGCCTTTCTGTAGAGATGACTTTGGGCAATGGAGTGGCACTAAGCACTTTCATTGAAATTCTACTTTTTATTTTGTTTGAACATGATATAAAAATATAACAATTATCTGGAGGAGCCTAGGGAAAATAAATCATATAAATGGCAAGAATAGTGTATGGGAAATTGTAGTAAATTGATGTGTATCCTAAGATCCTGACTTAGGGCTCTCTGTGCCCCATGGATGGAGAAAGTGAGCACACCCCTCCAGGAGGGCAGAGTCCCTGGCCAGACTGGTCCTCTTCCTCCCTGCCTCCCACCCTACCACCGCTTTCTTTCTACTTATTCTGGAACCCAGCCAGTCATTGGCATTAAATACGGCAATTTTTATGCTCATATTTGATTTAACTTTAGAATCAAGTCACTCCAAATACACCACACACAGAAATTTATTTCTACTCGTGAAATTTTTGTGTAAAGATACTGGCTCCCAGTAGATTTTAAAGATTAAATTCAGGGTTGTTTTTTGTTTGTTCGGTTTTGTTTGTTTGTTTTGCCAGTTATTTTAGTCTGGCAGTGCATTATTTTTTAATCTGGGACACCTGCACACAGGTTACTTCTTTTTGCTTATTAATAAACACATGTGTATATTTTATTTTCAATCCATTTAACCTGGAAGAATGAGTTTAAAACTCAGTTCAGAGAAGCAAGCTCCTGCCAAATTTCCTCCTCAATTAACTTTCCTCTGACTCACAGAATTTCCTGAAAACACATTTGCCTTCTACTTAGAAAAGGTGTTGTTCTTCATGAGGTTGATATAGATGCAGCTTTCAAAAGAGACATATCCCAAAGATTCCATCCGATGCTTGTGTGTGCAAGTTGGCATAGCTACGGGTCTGCTTCCTCTGCTGGCTGGAGCTGTGGCTATTTATAGCTTCTTTTCTTGGCTTCCAAGTGAGCATATCAGTGAGTATTTATTCAAGGGAGAATTCTGAGGCCATATAAGACTGTAGTTTAGAAACCTAGTGGCCTCTTTTGCCTTCACTCACTGGATAGAGAAGAATGGTCTCCTATTGGCCAGTGTAGAAATGTAGAAGGATGCAGTGAATGATGAGACTTCTCACTCTAACCTCCAGATATCCCCAGGACACGTGAATGAGAACTGGAGTCATCTGCAGGGGAAGTAAACTTGTAGAAGCTGGAGCAGAGGGAATGCATTCCTAAATGAAATGAAGAACTAGCTGAAATCTTCAGTCCCTTTGAGTTGTGAGCAATACCTTGTGCTGTTGTTGTTGATATCAGAGGCAAAGTGCATGCACCCCTCAGGGCCAGTGAGCACCCATCATGCTGCCAGGCCTGGCAGAACGAGGTCATGGGAAACAGAATGTGGATCACAGAGAGAGCACTGGCTTGTTTTCTTTGCCACAAGCGATGTGAATGAGGGTCCTCTCCCTCATCTTCCATGCCATTCTCTGCAAAATGAGAAATTAAATCACTTGTAAATATCTGGCCCAGAGCCAATGCCAGTCACATTAGGAGAAGTCCGTGGAGAAGGTAAAGGTGAAGGAATACTAGCTAGCTTTCTCTGAGAATCCATTGCTTGTGCTTTTAGCCAAAAATGAAAGCAGACGGCCAGGTGTAGCTTTGAAATCCATTTTCATTTCCATCTTCCCCTGATCCTGCCTTTTTGTGCCCACTGACCCACAGTCACCTTCCCCTTGAAATTCTTCATCTGAGAGATTGATGAAAATGATCCTTTCCAATCCCCCTCCTCTCACAAAACTTCCATCCTCCCTGACAAGGGGAGGTAAGGCAAGGCTGACAGTTTAAAGACAGCCTCCCAAATTAATACTCTATTTTTTGTCCAATATTTTTTATTCACTATACTTCCCAATCACAGTCCCCGCTCCCTCCTCTCCTTCCAGTCTCTCCCTTACAATCTTCCTCCCATTGCCTCCTCACCTTCTCCCCAGAGAAGAACATTTCCCGCCACCAATACCAACCCACCATGGGACATCTAGTTAATATTCTTACTACTCTTTGTAGTGAGTAAACAGAAGGCTAGAGTCTCAGGTAACCTGCCCAGCCTTTTTCATACTTGGTCCCAAGGTTTGGCCTTGAGAGATAGTGACATACTCCCTGCAGTCTTCCTGAGGTTTAAAAGAAGGACCTTCTTGGAGTTCTGGCATTTCAGATAAACTTCAAATAGCAGCGGAACAAATGGAATCCCAAGAAGTGCTGTGAATGCTGAAGGCATCCTAGCTCTCTGCTCTGAGATGTAGGCATTAACTGTAGTGTCCAAGGCATGTCTTCAGAGGAATGATAGTCTGGGGGGGGGCTCCCTTTTCCCTGACCGCCTCTGAGCAGGTAGTGGCCTACTTCATTGGCTCATTTATATCTAGGGTGCTTGTTCATAAATATTATTTTTCTACTGTGTTAGTGGAAGAAACCCAGGGTCTCAGATATCTTCATGGACACTTCAGCCACCGAACTCCTTTGCTAAATTGTTGGTTGGTTTTTTAGTAGCTTATAAGAGGTTTAAACACTCAGATGAAATTTTATAATGGTTGGAGGGTTGATAGTGGAGTTGGATTGGTAAGGCACTTCCCTAGCTCTGCATCAGCTGGGCATGGTGGCACATGCCAATAACCCTAGCACTCATAGGATAGATGAAGGATGATCAGGAAGTTTAAGGTCATTCTTGACTACACGGCAACTTTAAGGTCCTATTGGACTACATGATTCCACTGTTCCTGCCTCCCAAGTGCTGGTATTAAAGGCATGTGTCATATAACCTAGCCTGCCCTTAATGGAATTCTACAGATAGTTTTTCTGTTTATAAATTGGCTGCCGATGTTTTATGGAGAGTTCCCATATGACCTGAGGACAGTTTGGCCTTTTGTTGACATCTTAATATAGTTTGCTGCAGTGAATGTGCCAGGCCTGTGCTCATTATTGCTAGTGTGCATGCGTACTGAGCTTTCTGAAGTCCTTTCCCAGGATCCTATCTCAGTCTCAGGGTCCCACCCAGGATACTGTGCATCAACAGTTCATCTCCTCAGGCTCTGTGTAGCTGGGACAGTTCCTCAGACTTTTTATACTTTTGATGACCTTGACATTTTTTGAGGATTTCTGCTCAGGGATTTTCTGAAATGTTCCTTGAATAGTGATTCTCTCTCTCTCTCTCTCTCTCTCTCTCTCTCTCTCTCTCTCTCTCTCTGTGTGTGTGTGTGTGTGTGTGTGTGTGTGTGTGCGTGCGTGTGTGTGTGTGTGTGTGTGTGTGTATCTGTCTGTGTCCATCTCTCTGACTGTGTATGTGTGCCTGTCTGCCTGCCTATGCCTCTGTCTCTGTTTGACTGTTTCTGTATATGTGTGTGTGTGTCTTTGTCTCCATCTCTCTCTCTCTCTCTCTCTGTTTCTCTCCCTCTCCCTCTCCACCTTTCCCTCTCCCTCTCCCTCTCCCTCCCCCTCTCCCTCTCCCTCTCCCTCTCCCCCCCCCCTCTCTCTCTCTCGGTGTGTGTGTGCTTATCTGTTCTGTGTGCATCTCTTTGACTGTTTCTGTGTATGTGTGTCTGTCTTTGTCTCCATCTCTGTCTCTCTCTCTGTTTCTATCTGTCTCTGTCTCTGTCTTTCTGTGTGTGTGTGTGTGTGTGTGTGTGTGTGTGTGTGTGTGAGTGTATGCATGTGTGTTTAAGCCAGAAGTTGGTGTCAGGGGTCTTCCTTGATCACGCTGACTTTCTGACTTTACTTTTCAAGACAGAGTCTCTTGCTGAATCTAGACCCCACCAATTGACTAGATTACCTGGCCAATGAAATTTAAGGACCCTCCTGTCTCCACTTCTACAGCACTGGGGTTTCAGATAAGAACCACCATGCCTGTGTTTTATATAAGTGCTCAGAATTCCAATTTAGGTCCTCTTGCTTACACAGCAGGAACTTTACCAGCTGAGCCATATCCCTAGTCCTTAACTAGTAATTCTTTAAAATGAAAATAACATCATAGACCATAAATTTCATAAAATCTAGAAGGTGTGTCAAAGTCCATTTAAAATGGTTCTTTGGTAGCTTGATTCTGCCCAACTTAAAATATGCAGTTTACAGGACCAGATCACTCCATGTGTAAATAAAATGCTTCCAGATAGAAAAAAAATGTGTGATTTAAAGTCCATTCATATGGTGAGCTTGACTGATTTGGTGTTTGTTAGAGGAGGGTTTAGTACATTTTGGCAAAAGAATGGAAGAATGGAAGGTCATCTTGGGTTTGCTTTTGCCCAGGAAATGCTGGGAAGAATGGTTTCTTCTGGCATCCTGGACTGTGTTGGATACAGCCTCTCTCAGGATACTTGTTTTTACATAGGAACTGAAGTATTTCTGATGTCAGAGAAGTTCGCCTGGGGAAAATGAGAAGGAAAGTGGAAGGACATCTGTCTTAGTCAGGGTTTCTATTCCTGCACAAACATCATGACCAAGAAGCAAGTTGGGGAGGAAAGGGTTTATTCAGCTTACTCTTCCACATTACTGTTCATCACTAAAGGAAGTTAGGACTGGAACTCAAGCAGGTCAGGAAGCAGGAACTGAGCAGAGGCCACGGAGGGATGTTCTTTACTGGCTTGCTTCCCCTGGCTTGCTCAGCCTGCTCTCTTATAGAACCAAGACTACCAGCCCAGAGATGGTCCCAACCAAAAGGGGCCTTTCCCCCTTGATCACTAATTGAGAAAATGCCTTAAAGTTGGATCTCATGGAGGCATTTCCTCAATTGAAGCCCCTTTCTCTGTGATAACTCCAGCTGTGTCAAGTTGACATAAAACTAGCCAGTACAACATCTATCACCTTGATGAAAAACTGGCAGGGGATGAGTAGGGATGGGCAGAAAGCAGCAACCAGGACTCCATTTGCATTGCTTTCCATATGGGCTACACCCCTTCATTCATTCATCCCATGAATATTTAGTTGCCAAGTACCATTGGCAGAAGCTGTTCTAGGTCTGTGGGAGCCAGCAAAGAACAAAGTCGACAGAAACACACTCTCTGGAGATGATATGCTGGTGATATAGTCCACGGTAAACAGATAAACACTCTTATTTGAAGACATATCTGTCAGGGTGAGATGGCAGAGAATGGCCAGTGGCACCAGTTCCAGAAAAGTTTCCAAGTTTCCACTTGACAGAGACACACACATACATTTTAGTAAAAGCATGTCTACTATATGGATGTTCTTTTTGGAAAGAGAAATCTGTTACTATTATTTATTCAATGTGGATCAGTTGAAAAGAGATGCAAGGCATAATGGATAGAGTTGGTTTTGTGCAACCCTCATTCTGCTATGCTGTTTGGATTTAATAGTTAATAAAATGCAGGGTCTTAAGGGCATGGGGAGAAAATCTGTTGGGTAAGGTGCTTGCTATGCAAGCTTGTGTTCACACCCTCAGCTCCTATATAAAAGCTGGCTGGACATGATGGGATGTGGAAATGTGATCCTGGGGCAAGCCAGCTAGCCAGACTGGCAGAATGATCAAGTTTTGGGTCTGGCAACAATAATTGTCTCAGTAAAATGGAGAGTGATTGAGGAATATGTATGATACCAACGTCTGGCCTCCATATGCAAAAGAGAATGCTTTCTACACATATGTGTCCATGCAGATGAAATGTATGCATGTACAATGTGCTCAGGCAGTTTAGGTATGTGCATACACCCTATTCACACATACACTTGATAAAACAAAACAAAACACTCCTCACAGGTTGTCTGGTTCCATGGAATTTCAGATCCTCTATAGGATTACAGTATTAGTGGAAGTAAATCCTTTATTGGCACATTGTGGAAAAAGCTGAGAAGGAAGATCCTGGGCAACTAATAACCAGGACAGAGTGTGGGGTGGGAAGCCAGACAATCTGGCTAGTCTGGGGAGGCTTCCTGGGAGAGATAACTCCAGCTGAGATACAGGAATTGGGGTGAAAAAAGGGTAAAGATGGGGCGGTAGGAAAATCATAATCCTGGGCAACAGGAGCAAGAGCTGGTAGCTTGCTAGCTGAGTGTCTATACATAGAGTGCGAGGAGATTCTACATCCTTCATTCCTTCTAGATTAATCTCCTCATTATCACCCGTCACTGCTCAGTAAATAGGAATGCATTTGCAGAATCTTGAAAGGGTCCTCCAGGTGACTCATTTCCCATGGTTTGTTTGTTTTGCATTTAAATGTTCTAGATTTTGCTAACATAAACTATAGTGAGCCACTGCAGAGAAAATTTCCAATACTTTGTACAAACAGTTGATCATAAGAAACAGCTCAAGTGCCAGCACCTTAAAGATGGTCGCATTAATAAAAAAAATGACCCATAGCTTTTACAAAGATAGTTTTTAACTTCAAGACATGGAAATTTCTTATATATATATATATATATATTTTTTTTTTCTGCTTGAAACATCAGTGGGTGAAATTTTAGAAGCATTTGGAAGAATTGTGCAGCATGGTTCTCTGAGGCAGAACAGCCTGCGGCGAATGTTTTTTAATCTAATAAAATGAATTATCTCTGTTTAAAACTTTCCCTCTGGTACATTCAGTTACTGAATGCTAAGCACCATCTTTTAAGAGAGTTTTGATATGACATTCTCAGAGGCAAAATAGCTTTAGGAAGAGTGAGCACTGTGCTTGTTAAGGGTACCAAGTGCCAAATGTCAAACAGCAGACTTTTAAGATATCTTTGCTGTCTTGGGCATGCCCAGATGAGACTGAGGAAGAATCTTCAATGAGAGTTGATAGCAGTTGTAATGGTCACTGAAGGACGAGGTGTAGCAGCATGTCATACTCTCTTGGAACCCTGTTTGATAATGCTCTTTCCTGTAGGAAGCAGGCTGCTTGGTAACAGCTATAGGCTAACATATTTCTGCCAACAACTGTAAGATTCACAACCCAAGTGTCATTTAGTATTTAGATTATTTACAGAGCTTCATAACTCTACACTTTGTAAATGAAGACACTTTCTTTGACTTTCTAAAAGGAATTTTCTAAACATTCTTGTTTATTTGAGACAGAACTTCATCATGTTGAACAATCAGTCATCCTACCTTTAACTCCTAGGCTCTAGGCCATGTACCAGCATGTCCAGCTTTCTGCTTCTAGTATTTTGTGTATGGAAGTGAAAATTACTACTTTGGATAGGTTGGAAAAATACATACAGGTGTAATGAGACAATGTTTAGCCTTATCAATAAGTTATCTCCATAAATCATATGAAAGAGATACTTTGTTATTATTTTTTATATATATCAGTGTTTTCCTACATGTATGTTTGTGCACTATTTGCATCGGTCATGCCCAAGGAGGATAAAACGTCACTCAGTCCCCTGGGACTGGACTCCCAGAGGGGCATGAGTGGCTGTATGAGTGCCAGGAATCAAGCCCAGGTCCTCCATGAAAACAGTGAGTACTCTGAACTACTTAGTCAAATGTGATACCATAAATTTAAACAGTTTACCATTTTTCAATGACAATGATTAAAAATAATTTCTTCTTAATATACGGGGAGACAGGTAATATAGAATGTAATCATTACTTTTGAGGTTTTGGTCTGCGTGTGTGTATTTATATGAGTGTGTATGCATGTTTGCATGTGTGTATGTTTTGTACATATGACTATGCATTTGTATAGGTTATAAGCTTCTATGTGTGCATGTATGTGTGTGTGTGTTTATTTGTTGCCATGAAATATGAAGTCAGATTAGTGTCAGGACAGACCTTGGAAAGAGATGAAGAGTACACATTAGACTAGAACTGTGATTCTACACCGATTCTTTTAAAGTAGCTTCTCCTGGGAACCCTTGGGCTCTTCTGCTTGAACATGCATCCTATTGCCTTCAGACTGGCTGGTTTGATTGCCTCACTTATGGCTTTATTTTGAATGTGACTCCATTACTCATGACTGCAGAAAAGGGATGGACATATGTCACAAGAAGACTGTCGTACTTCCATGGTTCCCTAGCACTCCTGGCCACATCTATTATACAGGAGAGAGCGTGAGTCGTTACATCAGCCTTTTTCCATACTTCATTTTTTCCCAAGCTTGAATATCATGATACCTTTTTGGTTTTTTGCCACAGAGTTCCCTCTTAGTATTATCAGTGGTGAGGTAGTATTTTACCATGGCTTTTGAAACAGCAGTTTTTACATAAGGAGGTTGGCTTACTTGAACTGTCACGGGCAGTATGGTGGTGAACTTGAGTTTATTGCCTAGAATTCAGTCCTGAAGTTGAACTCTGTGCATCAAATGGAAATATTTCCTTTTCCTTTTCTTTCTTCTATTGAAAATAATTGTTTTTCACATAATATAGTCTGATCACAGTTTCCCCTTCCCCCAACTCCTCCTAGATTTTTTTCCCAACCTCCCTCACATCAGAATATATACTCTTTATGTCTCTCTTTAGGGAACAAACAGGCATTTAAAGAATAATAATAAAGTACAATAAAATAATATTAAACAAAACCAAACAAACAGAAGAAAAAGATCCAAAGAAAAAATACAAGATACAAGTGTAGACAAAGACACACATATGTTCATATGCACAGGAATCCTCTAAAAACACAAAAACCAACAGCCATAATATATATGCACAAAGGACCTATAGGTTTAGAAAAAAAATGCCCTGTCTAACCTCATGAGACACAGATGGCATTCCCACCATGACATTAAGTGGATTGTCCACAGCATGCTATAAATGCCATCTCTTGCAAATTTATATACGTAAATATGCTCAATTAACACTCTCAAGTCTTACAAGTATAAGGAAACTACTAAGCAGGCATTTATAGCAATATTATGAAATCTCCAATCACTGTTTTGACTGTTGTCTTCTCCTTAGTGCAGCCTTTCTGCATCGTAGTTGCTGCTTTTTTTTTTTACATTTCACACTCCTGACTTCAGAGTTAAGTACTTGCTCACCCAGTGTTGCATTCACCTTTCTTATTGTATATGCAATGTAACAATACACAGTTTTGGTGCTTAACAATATTCATTTTTTTCTTTAATAAAGGATATTTATTTGAAAAAAAAAAGCCATTGAGTTAATTTTGTGTGGGCCATTGACTGCTAGGTATGGAGCCTGGCCTTACGAGTGGTTTGTTTCCTCAGTAACACTCCATTGGAAAGAACTGATTTTTCATTTGTTCATAGTTATCAATTGGACACAGCTTCTGGGTTAGGCATGGGAGCTTGTCTTCACTTCTCTCAGTGCTGGGACCCCATCTGATGTAGACCTGAGTAGGCCTTGTGCATGCTGCCACAGGCTCTTTGAGTGTCTGTGTGTCTGTCCTGCTGTATTTAGAAGGCCTTGTGTCCTCCACTCCCTCTGGCTCTTAAACTACTTCCACCTCCTCTTTTGCAGAGTTCTCTCAGTCCTGAGATGAAGGAATTGATGAGACATCTCATTTCGGATTGAATGTTCCAAGGTCTCTTACTCTCTGCACATTGTCCAGCTGTGGATCCCTGACTTTGTTCCCATCTACTGAAGTAGAATGTTTCTCCAAATGATATCTGAGTGAGAACTGATCTATTAGTATAGCAGAATGTTATTGGGGGACTTTTTGCTAGAACAGGAGTATTTGTTTTTTCCCTCAGGTCCTTCTGGTTTGTGGCCACCCAGTCATGTTTAGGATGGCTTTCATCTCAAGGAGTGAGCCTTAAATCTAATCAGATATTGGTTGGTTATGTGCACAAGCTCTGTGCCAACATTTCTCTGGCACATCTTACAGTCAGGTCATCATTGTGGATTAAAGATGTTGTAGCTGGGTTGGTAGCGTACAGAGTACCTTCATGTATCATGAAGGAGTGAAAGCTCAAGGTAGGCACCAGCCTGACTTCTCTAAATATTTTAACAGCTTCATGCTGCCCACTGACTATCTGGAACTGTGTTAGCGCTGACCCTCACATCATACCTTTACCATGACCTTAAATCATTCTTATCCTTATTATGTGGAAGTGTGTAAGCAAATTCTTTTACTTGGGTGACCAAGCACACATGCCAATAGGTGATTATAACCTCAGATTTTGATAATGGAGACTGGTCAAGACAACCTTGAAAATATTGAACTTATTCCTGTGACTTGTCTCATAAAATGGACTTTATTTTCATGATGTGTTTTGACCCCATGGGTCATATAAATCAACACTCCCTGAATCCTAGAGGAGGATGCTGTGATTTTTTTCAATGCCTGAGAAAAGTTATGTTAACGATACTGTAAAGTTTTTCCAATTTCCAAACTGAATTTTACACATACTTAAGGAGCCTATGAGCCTCTTGCTAGAGGGACATTTGGACTTATCTCATATCTCTTCTTTGTGATGCAAGCCATAGGAAGGTAGAATATATTTTGTAAAATTAGTGGCATCCAGATGAAATATTTCTTGCCTAATGTCTGTCAGGTGTGGATAGTGTCTCAGCAGGTCTTCGATGGTTCTATGCTGTTTGTATTTTGTCAAATGAAGCACCCACAATTATGGTTTTAGCAGCTCTACTTGGTAGAGTGAAAAGCAGTTTAGATCACTTGATGCTGGTCATGATGTCCAATTTGTCAAAAGTTTGTTTCAGAAATAATGTCTGGTTTAAAAATGTTAGCTTTTATTCAGCATTTAAAGAAATGCATTCAAGTGCATTCTTGCTATGTGTATGGTCTCTAATTTTTCCCCCTTGAATTAAAAAAAAAAAAAAAACGGCTGAGAATAATGAAAACATTTCTTTAAATATCCAGCTATTTTGAAGGAGAGTTCAAGACTGTCTCGGGAATACTTTTGGGAGTTTGCTCTTTTTCACTTCAGTTATTTTAGGCAGTCATTAAACAGTTGTTAGCCCGTCTAGTAAGTTTATATGAAACTACATATTTTGAGACTTTAAATGCCACAGAAGATGTTCCAATGTAAACAGGGCAGAATAGATTTGGGGCTTCAAACGGAAGCACCCAGCACCATCCCTCATTCCAACTGAGGAAAGGCTCCCCAGGACAAGTTTACAAGCACAAGTTGACCCACCCTGGCTGATAGAGAGGATCTGGGATGATTCATATCTTCAGTCTACAAAGCGGGGCCAGGAAGGCCAGATCTCTGGTTCAAGTTCAGGGTAGGGAGCAGGGAGGAGAGCTAAATTGACTATGTTCTGTGGTTACAGACTGTGTCTCAGCCCTTAGTGAATGCCTCATAACTGCATTCCACTCATCAAAAGAGTGTGGATTATGAGCTGCTGGCTCCTGGCCAGTAGGACACACAGCAGTCCTTCAAGCCAGTGTTACAAGACTGGAATCTGCATGGACTGTGATGGGCAGAGGGGGCTCCTTCTTAGTGTGACCCCTACCCTTGGTGAGAAGCTGTGCTACCCACCTTCTCCGTGTGGCAGTCAAAGCTGAGACTGGCAAGTTTCATCCTAATCTGATGATCCAAAAGAACTCAGAAGTCCCTGCTATTCTGTGGACTTCTGTGAGCCTGTATTTACCCTGAGCATCTACCCTTTGTGTCTGTGAATACGATATTATATCTGCATTCTTAAAAGTAAATTTTAATCTGTACCTCTCCAAGGGCTTTTCAAACCTCTCTTATTTCTATC
The DNA here is from genome assembly GCF_000001635.26 of Mus musculus. NCBI lineage: Eukaryota > Metazoa > Chordata > Mammalia > Rodentia > Muridae > Mus > Mus musculus. The sequence goes on from NC_000068.7 coordinate 14,651,880, forward strand.
TCCTCTTATTTACAATCCGATTAGTAGCTGATCTGGGTAGAGCTTAACCCTTACTCAGTTCCAGCAGTGGTTTTTGCATATACTTTGTATACCTTATCTTATTGGACCCTTAGTATTACCTATCAAGAGAATGCTATTAGCAAACCCATCCTTTTGTACGGATGTAACAGAGGGACTCAGAAATTGTGTGTAGCCAACCATTTGTAAATTGTGTGTTTCAAAGTGGTCCCAGGATTTCCTTCCCCTCCTATACGAAGCTGTGTAGTTGCACAGGCCAAATACAAGAACAACAAAATATTTGGGCATCTGTGGGACATTGCTTTATTAAAGCAAGTCTTTGCTGTCCAGCTGTCATTTGTTGCCCCTGGTATCTAAAGTAAATTGGTCTGCCTTCTAAGGAGGACACTATAATACAATATCTTTAATATGCGTGCCCTTCTTTGCTTCTAGAATTGTTTAGGAAAGGCTTTATAATACTCATCCTTCAAACAATATTTAAATGACCAATATTCTGTCTTTCTGATTATTTTAGTAGAGTCTATTGATTCTATCCTATCTTAAGTGTTTCTTGCTGTGTTATTAGGTTGCTTCATGGAACATTTCTCCCCCTCCTTTTTCCCTCCCTTGCTTCTCTTCTCTGCCTCTTTCTGTCTCCCTCATCCCACTCCTCCTTCATTTTTTATCCCTCAGGGTACTATGTGATCCCTTGGTCTTATAGGCAGTAGAGAGTCATGACCTCAGTTGATGGTTGTCAGGACCAGGGCTCGTTACTGATCAGCCTGTGGCATGTTGCTCCTTTTGTGCTTTCATCATGAGCATGTGCACCTGGCACCTGGGATCACTCAGTAAATGTTTACTGAATAAGCAAATCCCTTCCTTCCCAAATTCATGCTCTGCCTATGCTCATAACCCACTCCAGACTTTTATTCTTAGTTCATGCTTAAGGTATATCAGTAGGAATGCTTTTGCCTGCATGGAACAGAAAGACCAGCTCAAGCTGGCATAAGCAACGGGGATTTTATTAGCTGACAGAAATGCTAGTCCAGAGATGAAGCAGACTGTGAGACACGCTCCCAGCAAAGGATCCAGCAGCCCTCCTTGTCATTCTCCTGGCTCTGTCTCCCTCTGGCTGATGGGAATCCAGATTCTCAGATTCAGCAACGACATCTAAAGTCTACTTAAAGAAGATTCTCTGCCTGGATGTTTCTAGAAACCTGTTCTCTTTGTGTTTCATTAATATGAGCTGGGTCACTTGACTGGTCCAGATTCATTCTCCAGGTCAGAAAACAAACAATGTTCAAACAGATCCAGCTAGACTTGTGTTCCAGACAAAAGACACAGAGATGGAATTCCACTGAGACATAAAAATATAGTCATGTAAAGTAGGGTCTCTTACAGAACATGATGGGAAGCCTGAATACATTTTGGGGTTCTGTTTGGCAAGGAAGGGCTGGCTATCAGTACTACTACTTCTAGCCCGAGCCAAACCTTCTTTTATATCTCTGCTAATGGATGCTCCTGCTTGAGGCCTGTCCATACTTGCTGGGAAATTCTACAACCCCAAAACTGTTCAAGATCCTGGACATCACAACAATGAATTACAACAGTCCCTCCCTTCAGTGTGTATGTCCTAATAAAGAGACAAGCTATATACTGCTATTGACCAGCATCCATTGCTGTGACAAAATACCTTGGGGGGGAGGGGGGGAAGAGATCAGCTTCCAGGGGGAAAAGTTTATTACATTGGCTATGGTTTCTGTTTCCAATCCATGGTAGGCCAGTGCCATTGCTGTGAGCCCATGGCATGGGTGGACACCACAGCAGGTAGCACATGGTGTTCAGTGGCTCACCTTTGGCAAAGGGAAGCAAAGAGATAAAGGGCAGAGTCAGGGCAAGATGTCTTTCCCAAGAACTCACAACCTCCTTGATCCAAGTTCTACCTACTACATGCTGCTGACTTTCAAAGGTACGCTTGTTACAATCTTGAAGACGTGTAACTTGATTGAAATTTGAATATGCCTCATTCCATTAATAAAAGAGGGAAGTTTGAAGTTTGCTTGGAATGACACATAAAAGAGCAAAATGCTTTAGGGTAAAACAAAACAAAATTTAAAATCCTAAAAAACAAGCCCTTTGGGTTGTTTTTGTTGTTTTGTTTTGTTTTTTGTTTGCTTGGCTTGTTTTCATTAGGAATGTTTTCAGTGCTATTTTGGTTGTACAGTATTGTCTCTATTCAGGTTAGCTTGTTCTATTACTTTCCTTAATAATATTTTTTAACTTAACTGAAAAATTTGCTAGTGTTATATATGATTAAAAAAACACTTAAAACTATTGAATTCACAATTTTTGCAATTATTTTTATTTCATAATTTCCAGTGACAGTTCCTGGTTGTTTCTATAATCTGAGATATGGACTGTTTAAAAGATAAATCAATGATAAATGGAAAATAAAAAAGAAAGGAGATGATAAGATGTTGGGAGGGAGGTATTTGCAGCCTAGGAGAGGTTAGAGACTGGGCTTAGGGGTGTATGACCAAAATACATTGTTTACATGTATAATATTTTCAAAGGATACATAAAGAAAACAAGAATAGATAAATAAACCAGATAAGAGACAAAGATAGGCAAGCTAGCCCACAAAACAAATGTACTCACTGTCTAGTTTTGTAAATGAAGTCATATTAAAGCATACACAAGGCAGATGGGGCAGTGGGTTAGTAACATCTGGAAACTGTCTCCTCATATCCTAATTCCTAAGGCAAAAGCCACCTGGAGCATCCTCACTGGGTTTTGCAGGACATCTGTGATTCCTGTATCAGATTCCCTCCCTGACCTACATGCTGGCTCTATGCAAGGGGATAAGCACTTAGCTTCTGTAGGACAAAACTGCCAGATGTGCAGTGAGTTGAGCTTGGTCACCAGCTATGGAATGAACAGACTTTGGTGGCCCACCAGGAGAGTTACTGTTCTGTTGCTTTGTACTTAACCACTAGTCTAGGCGGTTTATCTATATGGTCCTCCTTACTTGCTAGTATCATGTTTTTTCAAATGTCTCCACAAAACCCCAGCAACACACACACACACACACACACACACACACACACACGCGCGCGCGCGCGTGCGCGCACATGCATGCGTGCAAAAGAGGAGGAATTTCAAGATCTCTATCTTTGCATATGCTTTTGATTCTCAACATTTCTTTAACAAGTGACAGAATCTTGTATTACACAGCTGAAAAGAGTGATTAAAATGTTCTTTGTGGGCTGGAGAGATGACATGGCAGCTATGACTGTCTTTAGCTCCAGTCCTAAGGTATCCAATGCCCTCTTCTGTCCTCAGGCACCAGGCACACACATGGTTCACAGACACACATGCAGACAAAACCCTTCTACACATAGAGTTGAAAATAAATGTGTTTTAAATGCTATTTCGTTAAAAGGCTCTTTCAGCCACACACTACTCAACAGTTCACTGTTAGATTACTTTCTGTTTTGGAGGTAGTAGCTTGTTGCTCTGGATCTCTGAAAGAGAAGACAAAGTGAGCTTGGGTAGATGAAAGGAGCTAGTAAAAAACTTAGTCTGGCAACACAATAAAGGTGAAGTTGGAAGACAACATGATGTAGCCTGGCTAAGATATAGTGACTTGTTCTTGTGTAAGAGTAACCGTAAAGATCATCCCGACTGGTATAGAAGCCAAGCATCCTCTGGCTAAAGAGACCTCACTTGGAGTTGCTTTCCTATGGATGCATATGTGTACTTTTCTCTCTGGGCATCCATCTCTCCATCTTTTCATCTTGTAAACAACATAGGCAACAAAGGTTATGGTGGTAAAAGTGTTAAGCTTAGAGACTCAGAGAGACCTGGGTTCAAGTCACCTCTACCACTGACTTCAAGTTACCTCTCCTTTAGACTTTCATGTCTTTGACAGTACCAATGGACCTAACAATATGCAGCCCACTATATTATGCTATACTGGTTTGTGCTGTGCTGTGATATTGGAAAATTTCACAGGGTATCTAGATTAAGGATTTAGTTCATACCTGGAGTAGACTCATTGCTCCATAAAAGGAAGCCAAGTGGAATGAATTGAGAAGGTTGTACCAGTGTCCCTGGTTCCAGCATCCCTCTTAGGTTCTATTTTGGAATGTTTCTGTTCAGTGTTTTGTCGGTGCAATGACTTCCATCTGCAACTTTGTAGATTCTAGAAATAGCAAGCTCTTTGCCCTGGCTGCCTTTGTTTCAGGAGACATTGACTTTGTAATTTGTGATGTTTTTACACTGAAATCTTACTTCTTGAGATCAGAGCTGACATGGTATGTTCAGTACACAAGAAGAAGCCTGAGTTTAGATACCTCTGTTCACAGAATCTTTAGCGAATTGTTGAGATCCCCTGAGTTGATGCTTGATGGATCTGTCACTCCCTCTCAGATGATCCCAGGCTCCAGCCTGCAGGGCTCATGAATATGAAGGAGACACAAAGAAATATGTCACAGTGTCTATATCCAAGTCTTACAGGTGATCTGGTCTCTTCTGGATCTATACAACCAATAGGAAATAGGCATAGTAGGGAAGATGGTTGGAAGATAACAATTGTTACCCAGTGGTACCACAGAGGAAGTGAACAGCAGCACAAACACAAAGTCAGCAGCTTGGCATTTCACACCAGCAGGCTGCTGTGACCTTCGACCCAAAGGAGGCTGTGGCATCTCAAATGGTAATTGTCCATTTTTCCTTGTTGAAGTTTATAGCTTTCTTTATTCCTTGGTGCTTCCTTTGAATACCACACTGCAAATGAGCTGAGAAAAGCATTTCCTATAACGAGAACTTTAATAAAGATTAAAACACTTTATTATTTCCTTACACCCAGCAGGGCTATCATAAATACGATGAGTTCTTGGGATAATATAAACAAACAACCACACAGCCACATGTACATATCTACATGCATAGGTTATATGCAGAGAATTTAAGTTGCATGTGAGTGATCATTGATTATGTTAGCAGAGACAGGCTGAGTAGCACAGTGACATATATGGTCATGCAGAGAGAACAAACCATTGTGCTGTAATTCCCGTCCTCTGCCTCTTGCTAATGACGGCTATTATGAAAAGCAGGTTGTAGAAAAATTTTTAAAAGGACTAAATAAACAAAAGATCATAGTATTACAATACTACTTTATAGAATCTGTCTTTTGAAATATAATGCAGTTTTTCAACAACCCATATTTCTCTGCTTATGTCAATTAACAATTGCATTGGGGCTTATTTGTTTGTGCATGGGAGATTGAAACGGAAAATGCACTCATTTTTGCAAAGGTTAGATTTATAAGCTTCAATAAAAACCAGCTCATTCAAACAAAAGCAATCAGATTGTGGAACAACAAATAAAAGAAGCTTATTCATATAGAAGGAGAAATACTAAAATTTAACATTATGTTTAAATCATCAAAGGGGCCCCATGGCAGGCCTTTAAGAGGGCTCATCCCGCTTCCATTGCTGTGGTTCAGCTTACAGATGGTCCATGTGATAGTTGCTATAGAAACAAAGCCTTTTCCGTCAATTTCTCTTTGTTGCTATGGTGTGTTTGTGGCTGACACATGTAAACTTTTATATAAAGGGTCATTTCTGATTTTTACTGCTGACCTTATAATGCAGCAGATCAGGCCAATCATGCATCAACCAATGCAGTGAAATCTGGCTACTATTTCTCCATTAGGATGGGCAATAGCGGGACCTGAAATTATCCACAGATATGCAGTGTGCATTTGTTAATCAGGCTACTGGAAACATGAGTGTGACAAAACTTGATTTAATCAACTGAAATACTGCTCTCTCCTCCTCCTCTCTCTCCCTTCCTCTTTCCCTCACCCTGCCCCCTTCCCCTCTCCCTTTCCCATCCCCTCTTTCATTTTCTCCCCTGATGAAAAGTATGATACTGCTTAGAAGATTGAAGAAGCCAGATTTAGGATTCATTTTCTGTGATGTTTACTCTGAAATTTTGTATGTGACTTTACCTGAGTCATTAACATCTAGATTTAATAAGTTAATGAAGCTGTGACATTATCAACTTATGGGGTAAGGTCAGTGATGGCAGGAACCTCACCAGATTTATTTATTCCTATACATCCAGAATTTGCTTAGTGTTTAGGTAGAACCTAAAATATACTTAGCACTCAATACTGCTAGTCACGAGAAGGAATGCACACATTCTGTTAACATGGTGTTTTGTATTCTATGCTAAATCAATTTTATTTTCTAATTTCTATGTTGACATTTTGCTGAATTCTTACTAGGGCTGACATGTTCTTGTTTCTTCCTGAGTCCCTTCTACTTCATTAAAAATAGATTCCTTTACACACACACACACACACACACACACACACACACACACAGAGAGAGAGAGAGAGAGAGAGAGAGAGAGAGAGTAATTACCATGACCTGTAGCCCCCTTGCTCAACTACATCTTCATCAGCTTCCTAGTTTTGATAATTTTCTTCACCTTCTAAGCATGACAGCTCTGGAGCCGTCTGTAGACCAGGCTGGACTCAAACTCATAGATCCACTTGCCTGTGTCTCCTGAGTGCTGGGAGGAAAGGCATGCACCACCATGCTGGTCCTAAGCTGTTCTATAATTCCTTCTCACACGTTAGACCCTTAGCTGGGTTAGCCCTGAGGTCACCACTCCCTTTATTCAATTTAATATCAGGTTTTTCTTTAATCTCTTTATTTTCTTAAACACAGGGCTTAGCTCCATTCCTCATCCTGTTGCCCCCTTTCTGCTCAAATTGTACATTCTGCACTCTTCCTTGCTCGGTGTGCTCCTTTTCAGAGTAAGCATTGCTACAAATAACCAAGTAACACACATATTACTAGGCTGTCTGGAAATTTCATCTACCAAAGCTCTGTTTCCTGCTAGAGTACATTATTAATATGAGATTTGTTTTCTTCAATTGTTTAAAGATGAATTATTAAATCAGATAGGTTTATGTATGAATAGATTCCCTGAGAATCATTGAAAATGTTATAACCTATTGCGAGCCTCAGCTTGCTATCTTATCATGGAGATAATGATGCCCATATTTTCCATGGAAATAATGTGAGAATTTAATGTAATTATTGATAAAGTACTGATCATATTTCTCAAGTATAGTATCTCTGTATGCATAGCTATTCCTCTGTGTGTATATGCATAAGTGAGTACTGAGCTCACTTGTTAAACAACCAAAAAACCAATCTGTACAACTTGCTACTTTTTGTTCTGATTCGATGTCTAGGTACTATGTTAACTTTTACCTTTCCCCTAGGTGTAAGGATGTCTTAGCAATATTTGTCATTTTGTTTAATTTATTATTTTGGATTTTTAGAACTCCTATACAGTTTAAACATCTAATACAAATATGCACACAATTTGACTCCTCCCATTTAACCCAGAGCCTATGGTTGGGACCCTGTTGGGTTCATGACTTCCTTCAATGTCAGCTCCTTGGGATTAGATAGAGGGAGGTTTCTTAAGAATTCCCTGCTGGTTCTCATAATCTAATGTTGGGAACAAAAATGGGGGTCTGTGGGGGAAATTGGGGGGAAAATAGCCCACGTCCGGCCAGAGTTCCTCCTATGCTCTGGGCAGGTGGACACAGGAGGGCTGACACGCTTTACACTCAGCCCTGTGTGGGCATCCAAGCCTCTGACCCACTCAATGGGGGTGGACAACCCCCCACCTGGAGGCCCCAGGACCACACCCTGTAGCCCCTGGACTATGGGAGAGAGGGAGGAGGGAAGAGGTTCCCAACACTGACCAGAGTGTGCAGTGGATCTTGATGGAGCAGAGACTCTCTATGGTTTAAGAGCTTTATTATAGAAAGGCAGGGAGAGAGAGAGAAGGGAGAGAGAGAGAGAGAGAGAGAGAGAGAGAGAGAGAGAGAGAGAGAGAGAGAGAGAGAAGAAGAAGAAGAAGAAGAAGAAGAAGAAGAAGAAGAAGAAGAAGAAGAAGAAGAAGAAGAAGAAAGGCTAGAGAGAAAGAGAGTAAGAGAGAGGAGAGAGGAGAGGAGAAGACAAAGAGAGAAGAGAGAGGGTGAGAGAGAGAAGGGTAAGAGGGAGACAAGTGAGAGAGTAAGCAGTAAGAGTGTAAGAGGGTGAGTTGGGGCTGAACACCCCTTTTTATGGACTTTACTGCTGCTAAGTAACTGGGAAGGAGTTTAGCCTGAAGGTCAGAAGCTTGGGCCATTGTCTATGTGACTACTGACCACACTTCTCTTGTTCGGGCTGTGGACGGTGGTAACTTAGGGAGGAGCCAGAGTTCCAGGAGCATAAGGGAATGCCTACCATGTCATGAAGGTGAATTATCACCATCGGGGTTCAGACCTCAGCTTGACTGGAAACCAGCCTGTCTCTGTAGAGCCCAATGCCCACAATCTAACTCTTCCAGTGCTGTGATTTAGATAAGAAATCAAGGAGACAAGATTTAATGTAAATTTCTTGGTCTGGAGACATCTTTGACTGTCTTCTGGGTTGGTCATCATCCATCTTGAGATGAGCTCTAAGGAAAGGAACAATTGATTCTCAGACCCTGCTGGCCTCTTCCATCTATGAATATTTATCTTCCATCTATGAGTATTGATCCCATGCTACTTCTGCAAAGAGAAAAGCCAGTTTCCTGTTAACCTCCCCATTGTTCAGCCTGAAAGTTTTAGCAGACAGAAACAGTCACACTCATAGTTCCACTCTTCTCTCTTTTCCCCAAGTTATTCTGCCTTCTTTTTTCCCCTGCTGCTCAAGTAAGTTTTTCTCTTGCCCTCAGGCATGTGTAAGGAAATGGAGAAATTAGACATGGGCTGTAACACCCATTGCCCTTCAATTGCAGGGGAATATGCAGATTCTCCTATGAACTCTGAAAGGTGCACTTCCTGGAGTGAAGAGGTGCTCACTGTGTGAAATGCTAGACTTATTGGCAGGTGTCATAAGAACCAATAACATACACTTATGATTCAAAGTTTAAAATATGCATTTGAACAGGAGATAGCACATCTTAATAAACACTGTATTCTAGAGTACTACCAAGCATACTCATGCTACCAAGGATTAATGTTTGAGATACATTTAGAAAGCATGTGACACTCAAGTCAATAATGTAAACAGTGCTATAAATCTTCAAAATTATCTGTACCAATCCCTTTACCTCTTGAGGGGTTATTACTGTTTTTTTTTGTAAGATATTTACTGTGCTCATTATAATGAACAATAGCAGATTAGGCTATTATTCGGCAGATTAGACACAGTGGAAAGTTTAGCTTCATTTGTTATATAAAATATTATTGAGATTGGAAAGATGGCTTAATGGGTAATGTGTTTAGATCTCCAGAACTCAAGTAAAAGCCAGGAGAGTATTTCAGTTCACCTGTACTTCTAGTGTCCAAATAATCAAAGACAGGAGATCCTGGAGTAAGCTGGCTAGCTAGACTGCCTGTATCGATGAGCTCTGGGTTCAGCTAGACTGCCTGTATTGATGAGCTCTGGGTTCAGTGAAGGAGCAGAACAATGAAGAAGATTCCTGATACCAACCTGAGCCTCTGCATATACAAAGGTGCACACATGAACTCACATGTGTGCCAACACACATGCAAGCAGGAATAAATCACTCATATATACATATAAAAAGGAGAATGGTGTTATTATTTAGTACATTATGCTGCATATTATAAACATGTACAAATTTTATCTGTTAAAAATAGCTTACAAATTAAAAAAGAATCATTATTAGGAAGAATTTATTGTATTGGCAAAAGAAGAGAGCAAACAAATCATTTTGATGTCAGATGACATCATGCAGTTGTGTGTGTTTGCTGTGTGTGCTAGTTTTGTGAAAGGCTGAGGTTCATTTTAAAGCCATGAATTTAAAAAATGATGTAAATAGGAGGTGCATCTTTCTCATGAGAAGCACTGTAAAAAGTACAGCGTAACACAAGCCTGTCTCAGGAAGGAAGGTGCCTGTCTTATGGATAACTTCAAAGCAGTCGTCTCGAGACAGTGATCAGGGCTCTGATGCCATGACTCATTCTTCATTGTTTGGTCACTCCATTTGTGAAATTTTGATAGGTTAAATCTCAGTATGAAGAAAGCCCAAAGTAAATCTCTAGTTGTCGCAGCTACTGGAAAAGCAACTTTTACCATTTTAGAGACACAAGCAATACTGTTTTGAAAGAAAGAACCCAAGCTCAAAGTAATTCTAAAGAATTGTCAGCTTGGCAAGTGAACACTCATGTAGGAACCAGGGGTTGTCTTGAATGCCCAGTAAAATTTCATGCTATGAAACTACTGTTTCCTTAGATGACTGTGAAATCATTGTATCTCAACTGGAAAATGTACATGTTTCAATGTAACTAAAGTATGCAACGCCAAGCTAATCAAATGTGTTCTGGATCAGCTGCTGGCCCACTAGATGTGCCATGGGGCTCTTTCCCTTCCATGGGCTGGAGCTGACCTCACCCGAAGGAAAATGGAAATGTGCATCTTATTTCCATGTCCGGGAAGAACTGCCTAGCAAATCACTCTTCCTCAAAGGCACAAAAAATGTGGCTTAATTTGTCATCATTGTATGCTCTGGAAAGAAACTGTTTTATGGCAAGGCCAAACTTTTGAAGGATTAGTGATGGTCTTAGGTTGATGGGTGTGTTTCGTTGGGAGCTTTCTATCTTAATGTATATGTGTTTTTTTTTTTCAGTTTTCTAGAAAAGTCTTTTCTTAACTCTGCCTGTGTTCAGACTTTATAGCTGGAAATAGGAGTAGGCATGTGCTTTTCCAGATGGCTTGCTTGCTTTTCATCAGCTTGGTGGTTTCATAAGCTCATACCTACATTAGCATCACTTTTGAACTTACTACACAGACTATGATGGAAGCCATGAAGTAAACATGTTGTGTCTGCTGACTTTGAAGTATTTGTACTTTCCTTGGTTAAAAAGAACTGAGTGTATTAGCTGTCTTTTATTTATATACAGTGTGCCCAGATGTTATATTTTGAACTTATTGTTCTTTAATTAGGGCAACGATGTTGTTCATGGTGTGTGCATGTTTGTGTGTGTGTATATGCCTGTGTGTAAGTGGGATCCAGGAGCTCACACATGTTAAGCACTAAGTTATAGCAATAGTTCAAACAGATTTTTAAAGGGCAACATAATCTCGATCTCTTTCTAAGCTGACTATTACTTTGGTAAATGTAACAAGGTTCACAATATATAATCTGAAGAAAAATGTTTATATGACTTTCGTTTGGGGATAAGTCTCTAGCTCAGAAAAAGTCCTTGCTCAGGATACAGCACTGGGCAGGGGATGAGAAGCAGACCTTTTTTTAAAGTTTCAAATACTAAACTACTTAGAGCCATTGCATGTTTCACCTCTACCACCAAGCCTGACAACCTGAGTTTAGTCCCTGGGATCCATACAGTGGAAGGAGAACAACCAGTTTTGAAGTTGTCCTCTGACCTCCACACATATACACAGACATGTAAATAAGTAAATATAATACGTTTTAAATACTAAACTAGTTTGATATGCAAATGGGAGGCTACTGTTTTGTTATGGACAGAGGGTTAGAAGCTCTTCAGTCTGTCTGGAATGAGAAATGAACAGGAAAACAAGCCATTTTTCTTATGCTGTCAGAGTCAAAACTCATTTCTTAGGAGAGTTTTGCTAAAATTGGAGAAAGATTCCCCTCTGTGAAGAGAGGCCATCATAGCCCTCAGCTTAAAAGCAGATTGGCTCTCCTACTGTATGCTACATTCCTGTGGTTCCAACTGGGATCTGGACAGGGATGGGACCTAGTGGGCAAGCATCAGGCTTTTAGATTGTAGTGAAATATACCCCAGTTTGGGACTGCATTCAGTTTTAAGCCATTCTGTGTTTAATGGAAAGAGAGAGAAAGGGGGAGGTAAGAAAGGAGAAAGGGAGAGAGGGGAGAGGGAGGGTAGGGAGGCACACTTATAAAGTTTGCATCATGGGAGTCAACCTCATGTATACTGACTAATACTGTTACTTGTACACCACCAGTATGATCACCTTAAACAAATATGAAGATGTTTTCCACATAGAACGTAGGAATTTGCAGGGGTTCTTGTTGGATGTAAATGTCTACAGGCAATAACAAGAGTCATATGTAGTTATAAATCTGGACTTGAGTGTTACAGAAATGCTCAGGTTGTGTGTTGGCTCTGCTGTTGCATGTAAACTTGGTTGTTCCACTTCTTACGTGCAGTTTCCTTGTTTGAGAATTCAGTATAGTCAACAACTTTCCTTCCCAGATTTGTTGTTAGCATCAAGTATAGTAAGACCAATATGCTGTTATTAAGTCTCCAAAATTTAAAAGTAACCATTCCTTTCTCTCCTGACTCAATATCTCATCTTCATCTAGATGAGAACAATTATGTGCTCTTAAAATAGCTGAAATGTAATAAAATAATTATAATACAAACATATGCATACACATACACACAAATGTTTACATACATACACAAACACTCATACGTATACTTATAACCAGTACTAAGGGACCAAACCTAGGGTTTTCAGAAATGTTAGCAGGTGTTCTACCAGTGAAGTATACATTTTTAAGCATAGTATGTAAAGTAGAACACTAGAGTTGATAAGCGGTATAATTTTCAGACTCAGAGCATGTGGGTGAGATCATTGATCTGCCATCTCTTCCACACACCTCTGGACAAATTGTTCAGTCTTTGCCACTTGCTGCACCCTTGTGTACAAATGGGCATTACTGAGGTAAAGACTCGTGTTTACAGAGTTGTGAACATTAAATGAAGAGGCATCTGTAGCACTGGAATCAGGATGTATGAGTTATGACTCGCGTGTTAGTTACGTTTCTTATCACTGGGATTAAAATACATCGGATCTTCCTTCCCTTCCTGCTACCTTTCTTTCCTCCTTTCTTCCCGCCCTCCCCCTTCCTTCCTTTCCTTCTTTCTTTACCAGGAATTCTTTCATATCCTCCTGAATCTCTCTAGATCCTGCTTTGTCAACTTTCCTGAGTTCTTGCATATGTTTAACATGTTATTTTAGCAGACTGTTTATCTTCCAACAATGCAAGCCCAAATGGATGAATAGATGGGTCGCTTGGTCACATCTGGAGTTCCTTTGCCTTTATTGCCCAACAGGAAGCTCTGCTTCAGGCATAACCTTGAGTGCAATGGCTGAGTTGTTAGAGCATGCATGCTTTAAATTATTAGATTGTGTCAAATTGTTTTCCAAATACGTGTCGCATCTTTACACTCCAGACAGCAGAACATGAGCTCTTGGTCCTCTGTTGTCAAACAGATTTGGAGAGGTCAGTATGTGTTCCTGTTCATGTGGGTCTGTGCACATGTGCAGTGTACACATGTGTGAATCTGCACATGGAGTCAGACATCAGCATAGGGTACCTTCCTGGACTGTTGTCTACTTTGTTTGAAGCAGGTTTTCTCACTAAGCTGTCTGCTCAATGTGCTTGAGGGATCCATGTGTCTCCACCCCTGGCTCCCACCACTGTGCCTTCAGAGCACACTACCAAGGAGGCTTTATTTTCTGGGTGCTGGGGCAGATCCATTCAAGTGCTAATGATTATGCAGCAAGCACTTAATGATTAAGCCATTTACCAAGGCTTCTCCCAAGCCCAGAATTTCATTGTTTTGTTTGATTAACTCGCTTCTGTTTTTTGTTGTTTTAGGTTTTTTTGTTTTTTCATTGTTTTTGTTTGTTTTGAGACAGGGTTTCTCTGTGTATCTCTGGCTATTCTGGCACGTATTCCATAGAACGAGCTGGCTGGCCTAGAACTCACACAAATTCTTCTGCCCCTGCCTCTGAGTCCTGGGATTAAAACCATATACCACCAACACCCAGCCACCTTCTGTTTTTATAACTTGTTTTTATACTTTTTTGTGGGTTTTGTTCACAGGAACCCTTGTCTGTGCTTCAAACCTTGTGCTACTCTGTTTCTGAGTATGAGTTTAAATTGTAATGTTATCAACTTTAACTTTTTTCCTCTACTGTCTTTTTCATTTCTCAGCTTGCAAGAAAATGTTCCCTAATAATAGAAAGGCATAAAAACATTCTTCTAAATTTACTTGTAAAGCTTTCTGAATTATTTGCTTTTTTTTTTTTTTGAGCTATGAAAGAGGAATCTAATTTTGTTTTCTATTTAGATAATAAATTACTCTGAAATTACTGAGCACATGATCTTTTCTACCTTCCCAAATCTACCAGGGCAGCTCTACCATACATCAAATGCCTATTTGAATTTTATTGTTTAAGTTCACTAATCAAAGTTAAAAATAAAATTGAAGCAAAGAAAAAAAAATACCTGCAATCTACTCCCCACAGTGCCAAATTCAAAACCACTGGATTGAAAATCAGAGGACCAGGCTGGTGAGATGGCTCAGCGGGTATAAGAGCACTGACTGCTCTTCCAAAGGTCCTGAGTTCAAATCCCAGCAACCACATGGTGGCTCAAAACCATCCATAACGAGATCTGATGCCCTCTTCTGGAATAAATAAATCTTTAAGAAAAAAAAAGAAAGAAAGAAAATCAGAGGACCTGGGTCCTGAGCATATCAGAAGGTGGCCTTGGCTCGACTCAGTGGTACCTGTGGATGTGGGTGAAAGGTGTTCAAGTTTTCTATTGTAGATTTGTGATAAAGCATGTAAGAAAATGAGGGGGTAGAGGATCCACCTCTTGGGATACGGATACAGAGACATCCATCCAAATTTGTGGCCAGTCTGAGTTACATAGTGAAATTTGAACAAAACAAAACAAGACTGAAGTCCAGGGTAACTCATGTTTACCTTTCTTTCTTTCTTTCTTTCTTTCTTTCTTTCTTTCTTTCTTTCTTTCTTTCTTTCTTTCTCTCTCTCTCTCTCTCTCTCTCTCTCTCTCTTTCTTTCTTTCTTTCTTTTTATCATCTGCCTTTATTTTTTTTCTTTTTTCTTTTAAATAGGTATTTTCTTCATTTATATTTCCAATGCTATCCCAAAAGTCCCCCATACCCTCCCCCCACCCAATTCCCTTACCTACCCCCTCCCACTTCTTGGCCCTGGTGTTCCCCTGTACTGAGGCATATAAAGTTTGCAAGACCAATGGGCCTCTCTTTCCACTGATGGCCGACTAGGCCATCTTCTGATACATATGCAGCTAGAGACTGTACTCACTGATAAGTGGATATTACTCCAGAAACTTAGAATACCCAAGATACAAGATACAATTTGCAAAGTACATGAAACTCAAGAAGAACGAAGACCAAAGTGTGGACACTTTGCCCCTTCTTAGAATTGAGAACAAAACACCCATGGAAGGAGTTACTGAGACAAAGTTTGGAGCTGAGACGAAAGAATGGACCATCTAGAGACTGCCATACCCGGGGATCCATTCCATAATCAGCCTCCAAACGCTGACACCATTGCATACACTAGCAAGATGTTCACCTTTCATGGCCCTATGCCACAAAGCCTGGCAGCTGGGCTGATACCATCAGGTGGCCTTCTCAGAGGGCCTCTGGGGCTGGTAGATACTTGGAGTGTGAGGACCTCAGCTCAGAAAAGTGAATTTTAAATCTCTTTGACCTTGGTTTTCTGGTGGGTTGAAGAGGGACTGGGTGATTTCTCATGCCTTTGATCTGCGGGAGGCTGGAGAATATAATTGTATGTATAAACAGTACCTGAGGGATGAAATAAATGTCTGTTGATTGTTTGTTGTTTTTTGGTTTGTTTGTTTGTTTTTTTACTCTATTGGAGGGCCTTATTTTTGCTTTATGAAAGGTTGATACTGATTTTTTTCATAAGACCTAAAAGTTGTGTTAATTTTCTCTACTTAGTGCTAATTGTTTTCAATAATTTCCCACACTTTATAATGCCAACTATTCTATGAGCAAAAAACACTTAAATAGAATTCTTCTCAGGTAGAAATATTCTAAGTGTTGCTCACATATTATCAGCAACACATACTAAATGTTCAGTGCCATCTCTGTGAGCTGAATTGCTATAGGGCTCTAGCCTTTGTACACAACCAGATCTTTTAAGACATGTACCAGAAAACTGATTGTCTTATGGAAGAGAGTCAGTTCAAGGCTTGTCCACTTTAATGATGAGTGAGGGAAAGGATTTAATGAAAGTTAAGTGACTTCTCTACACCTTAGTTGCATTCTGTGGTGTGGAGATAATGAGAGTAACTTCCCCTGTGGCCCTGAACTTTTAATGAAATAAAAAGGATGAAATGCCGGCAGAGGCAGGCGGATTTCTGAGTTCGAGGCCAGCCTGGCCTACAAAGTGAGTTCCAGAACAGCCAGGGCTACACAGAGAAACTCTGTCTCGAAAAACCAAAAAACAAACAAACAAAACAAACAAACAAACAAAAAAAACAAAAGCAAAAACAAAAACAAAACAAAAGGATGAAACAAGTGCTCAGTCACACAGTAGCTAAGCAGCACGTGCAATTTACTTGATTCCACCATTGATGTGTTTTTATACATAATGATTTATTAAATAAAACTTAAAATCATTCTTTGGGGATGGATAGATCGCTAAGTCAACAGAGTGCTTGCTGTGAAAATATGAGGGCCGGAGATTGACCCACAGATCCATGTTTGCTGCTGCTGTTGTTTTGTTTGTTGTGTTTTTAAGCCAGGCATGTTGGCATCTGTTTGTAATACCACCACTAATAAGTCAGGAACAAAGATCTGTGGGGCTCTGGCTAGCCAGCCTACCTTGCTTGGTGAGTATTTTACTCTTAAAAGCTTATTCTTAAAAAGAATGATTATGCCATTGGTGTATCTAAAATCTGACGATAAAGACAGTAGAATTTTGTAAAATTTCCGTTTCTAAAATCTGTTTCTTTTTTTTTAATAGAGATATTTTCTATATTTACATTTCAAATGGTATCCCCATTCCTGGTTTCCCCTCCAAAACCTCCTATCCCATCCTCTCTCCCCCTGCTCACCAACCTACCCACTCCTGCTTTCCTGTCCTGGCATTTCCCTATACTGGGGCATCAAGCCTTCTCAGGACCAAGAGCCTCTCTTCCCATTTATGACCAACAAGGCCATCCTCTGCTACATATGCAGCTGGAGATATGGGTCCTTCTATGTATACTCCTTGATTGGTGATTTAGTCTGTGCTAGCTCTGGGGATACTGGTTGGTTCCTCCTTTGGGACTGCAAGCTTCTTCAGCTCCATGGGTTCTTTCTCTAGCTCCTCAATTGGGGACCCTGTGCTCAGTCCAACAGTTGGCTGAGAGTATCCACCTCTGTATTTGTCAGGCACTGGCAGAACCTCTTAAGAGACAGCTATATCAGGCTCCTGTTAGCAAGCACTTGTTGGCATCCACAACAATGTCTCAGTTTGGTGGCTGTATGTGGGATGGATCCCCAGGTAGGGCAGTCTCTGGATGGTCTTTCCTTCAGTCTCTGCTCTATACTTTGTCTCTATATCTCCTCCCATGGGTATTTTGTTCCCCCTTCTAGGAAAGACCAAGTATCTATACTTTGATCTTTCTTCTTCTTGAGCTTCATTTGGTCTGTGAATTTGTATCTTGGTTATTCTGAGCTTCAGGGCTAATATCCACTATCAGTGGGTGTATACCGTTTGTGTTCTTTTGTGATTGGATTACCTCACTCAGGATTATATTTTCTAGTTCCATCCATTTGCCTAATAATTTCATTAAGTCTTTGTTCTTAATAGCTGTGTAGTACTCCATTGTGTAAATATACCACATTTTCTGCATCCATTCCTCTGTTGAAGGACATCTGGGTTCTTTCCAGTTTCTGGCTATTATAAATAAGGTCACTATGAACAAAGTGGAATTATGACCTTATTACATGTTGGAGCATCTTCTGAGTGTTATGCCCAGGAGTGGTATAGCTGGGTCCTCAGGTAGTACTATGTCAAATTTTCTGAGGAACGGGCCAAATTGATTTCCAGAGTGATTGTACCTGTTTGCAATCCCACCAGCAATGGAGAAGTATTCCTCTTTCTCCACATCCTTGCCAGCATCTGCAGTCACCTGAGTTTTTGATCTTAGCCGTTCTGACTGGTGTGAGGTAGAATCTCAGGGTTGTTTTGATTTGCATTTTCCTGATGACTAAGGATGTTGAATATTTCTTTAGGTACTTCTCAGACATTCAGTATTCCTCAGTTGAGACTTCTTTGTTTAGCTCTGTACCCCATTTTTTAATAGGGTTAGTTGGTTCTCTGAAGTCTAACTTCTTGAGTTATATGATACAAATTATTTTTTGAGGTTAAATGTCTTGGAGACGTATTTCAACTTCATTGTTATAAGAGTAGTTTTGTGTTTTACTGACAGAGTGCAGTAGCATTCTCCTTTATGGAACTCATAGCCATTAGCCCATAAATCAGAATGGATATGTTTAAGAATTCTCAGCCACACCCTTGAGGCCACTGGACAGCACACGGAGACTCCGGTTACTTACTCGGAAAGGAAAACCGTCAGTCATTCCTTAGATTATACAAGTAAAGTAAAATGAAGAGAAGCCCAGGCTGTGTAAGTTTATGTGTGGAAGCCTTAGAGGACATTGTGAAAGAGGGGCCATAGCTGGAGGATAGCAGAGAGTTCTATAATATATCTTCTGGATGTGATGTGCCAAGGCAGTCATAAACAGGTAACAGCTGTGACCACCTGCACAAGACCAGCCATGGCAAAAACAAACATGAAAGTTGTGTGTGTGTATGTGTGTGTGTAGTTGAGAAAAAAAAAGAGTGTCACACAGCTGGAGTGAGATGGCCATAAGACAAAGTAGGGGTGATTAGGGGGATAATATGATATTACTGTGTATTCTATACACATAATAAACTGTCAAATCATTTAAAAAACTAATTTAAAATGGAGATGCCAAAAGAATTCCTAATATTGAAGCAAGACAACCTCTTCGATGAGCAGAATGCATTTTTATCCAACCAGCCAATTTGTATATGTAACAGTCTGGCCCTTGAAGATTTGGTGCTTGCTCTAGAAATAGTGACTTACGGACTAGAGTTACTTAGCAAGTGCATCATTTCCTTACCATGAAATTTGTATACTTTTTGCCTTATTCTGAACTTAAAAAATATACTTTGTAGGGAAATTTTCTTAGTAGTATATACAAAAGACAAAAATCTATGTATTCAGTGTACAGTATAATGGTATAAAAGATTGGTTTCTGGGCTTGAGAGATGACTCAGCAGTTAAGAATACTAGCTGATGGCTCCCTGAAACAATGCTGATGCCCAGGGCCCATGCTGCTGCCAGCTGCCATATTGATGTCTGTGGTCTGAGCTGCTTCCCAGGACCTTGTCTGGGTCCTTGGTCCTACTGCAGGAGGAGGCAATGTTTGGGGCCTGTAATGTCCTAGGAAACTGTGGAGGCCCATAATCCATGCTGCCACTGGCTGTGAAGAGTAAGGAAGCCACTTTTGCTGTGATTTCGATAACTAGAAACACGCAGTGTAGAAAGAGGGACATGGATAATTTCTGTGACACTTGCCCCCACCCCACATCCCCAAAAGTCATGGCCTAGACAGGAAGTCACTGAAGAGAACTCTTCAACAGTGTAATGTGGATGCTAAACAGTAGCTGTCCTTGTTTGAGGACTTCTGCCAGGGTATGGGAGCGGAAGGATGAAGCTCTATTTAAGGGACAGGCCACTGAGAGTTTAACCACATTCCAGTGAGTATATAGACAACACAGATTGGGCTTTTTTTCTTCTATATACATCTGTATGTCACAACCATTTGTAATTTCAGTCCCAGGTCTGGTGCCTTCTTCTGGGTTCTCTGGTCACTGCACACATGTGGCACTGTGCATTTATGGAAGCAAAACACCCGAACACAGAAGATAAAATAAACAACTCTGGGGCTTTTGTTTGATTGGTTAGTTGGTTGGGTTTTGGCTGTTTTGTTGTTGTTGCTGTTGTTTTTGAGACAAGGTTTTTCTGTATAGCCCTGGCTGTCCTGGTACTTGCTCTATAGACAATGTTATCCTCAGACTTGAAATGAATTTATATTCTGTTATCCATCAGAATATAAAAAACAAAAAAACTAACCAAAGGAAAAGAAGGCCTTTCCCAAAACCACATGAAACAGATGTTGATGCAGACATCTATTTATTCAAACACTCAGGATGTCAAACACTTATACATGTCTTTTGTGTGTCTCTCTCTCTCTGATATATACATATATATATGTATATTATGAATGAATGTAAAAATTTAGAAAATATCATAGCATGGCATTATGAGACAAGGAATCTTCACCAATGTCATTGAGTTCATTTTCTGTTGGCCGTCAACTGCTGGGCAAGCAGTCTATCCTTAAGAGTAGTTTCTTCTAGTCTCTTTGCTTCCATAGCTCATTGCAGACACCAGCCAACCCGAGCGAACCTTCATTGCCATCAAGCCAGATGGCGTACAGCGCAGCCTAGTGGGTGAGATCATCAAGCGATTTGAGCAGAAGGGGTTCTACCTGGTGGCCATGAAGTTCCTTCGGGCTTCTGAAGAACACATGAAGCAGCTTTACATTGACCTGAAAGACTGTCCTGTACTTTCTTCCGGGGGCCAATGAAGTACATGAACTCAGGGCCTGTGGTGGCCATGGTCTGGGAGGGGCTCAGTGTGGTGAAATCTGGCCGAGTGATGCTGGGGGGAGGGGGGAACCAATCCAGCTGATTCAAAGCCAGGCACCATTTGTGGGAATTTCTGCATTCAAGTTGGCAGGAACGTCATTCATAGCAGCAATTCAGAGGAGAGTGCTGAGAAAGAGATCCATCTATGGTTTAAGCCCGAAGAACTGATCAACTACAAGTCTTTTTTTTTTTTTTTAATTAGGTGTTTTCTTCATTTACATTCCCAATGCTATCCCAAAAGTCTCCCATGCCCTCCTCCCCATCCCCCCCCCCCACTTCTTGGCCCTGGCGTTCCCCTGTACTTAGGCATATAAAGTTTGCAAGACCAATGGGCCTCTCTTTCCACTGATGGCTGACTACGCCATCTTCTGAAACATATGCAGCTACAGACACAAACTCCGGGGGGTACTGGTTAGTTCATATTTCAACTACAAGTCTTGTGCCCATGACTGGGTGTGTACAAATAAGCATGGAGAAACCAGAGTCCTTTTCAGGACAACTGATGGGTTTCTGGATAGAGCTCTTCATCCCACTGACAGGATGGATCATCTTTTCTAAAACAATAAAGACTTTGGAACTGGGGTAGGGGGGAGTAGTTTGTTTCCCCAGTGAGATCCCCTTGGCGAAAACTAATTTTTATTTGCATATTGAATATAGCCTCTGAATTAGGGATGAGGAAAGTGTCTATTTCTTCTTTCAGCTCTAGGGCCCCATCCAGCAGAACACATGTGGGCCCTGTGCATCCTGCCTCAGTCTCTGCTCCTGTGAGCTTTGCTCCTGTTGATTTAGAAGACCTCGTTTTCTTTGTGTCAGCTATTTCCTCTGCCTTTCACCTTCTTTCTACCTCCCCTTCCTCAGGGTTTCCTGTTTTCTGAGGGGAGGAACTTGACAAGACATTGCATTTAGGGCTGAGTTTTCCAAGGTCTGTCTCTATCTCTGCATACTGTCTGGCTGTGAATCTCTATCTGTTGCAGGAGGAAGTGTCTCTGCTGATGACTGAGCAAGGTACTGATCTAAAAGTATAGAAGAATGGCATTTGGAGTCATTTTATTGCTCCATTGTCTCTTGTTTGTTTGTTTTTTAGAACATTAGTATTTGGTTTTACCCTAGGCCCCCAGGATATATGGTCTCACTCACTCTGTACCTATTCAATAATTTGAAGTCTTAGAGGAATAAGGCAATTAAAGAAGATCGAGGGGACACAATTGGAAAGGAAGAAGTCAAAGTATCTGTATTTGCAGATGATGTGATGGCGTACATAAGTGATCCTAAAAATTCCACCACGGAGTTCCTACAGCTGGTAAATACTTTCAGCAAGGTAGAAGGGTGTCAAATTAATTCAACAAAATCAGTAGCATTCCTCTATATACAAATAAAACACTGATTAGAAAAAATAAGGGAAACAATACCTTTCACAAGAGTCTTAGATAATATAAAATCTCTTGGGGGTAACTCTAGCTAAGCAAGTGAAAGACTTGTATGGTAAAAAGACACCGAAGAGATTACAGGATGTATCAGAAGATGGAAAGATCTCCCACGCTCATGAATTGGTAGAATTGTAAAAATGGTCATTCTATCAAATGCAATGTACAGGTCCAATGTCCTCTCCATTAAAATTCCAACACAATTATTCATAGATTTCCACAGAAAAAGACAATTTTCGATTTCATATGGAAATATACAGAGAGAGACAGAGAGACAGAGAGAGAATAATACAATAACCACTGGAAGTATGGAAGTATCACTGCCCCCAACCTTGCTGTACTGCAGAGCTATAGTAATAAAATTGGCATGGTATTAGAGCAAAAACAAACATGTCAATCAGTGGCTTCAAATTGAAGATCCAGACATAATCCATATACCTATGGATAGCTGATACATTTATATATATAAAGAATCCAGAAATATACACTGGAAAAAACATAGCATCTTTAACAAATGTCACTGGTCAAAAACTGAATGGTGGCATATAGAAGAATTCAAATAGTCCATACTCATCAGTCCACTTAAAACTCAAGTCCAAATGCATAAAAAACCTCAACATAAAACCAGATATCCTGAACCTGATAGAAGAAAAAAACAGGGAATAGCCTTGAACTCACTGGCACTGCAGAAGACTTTGTGAACAGAACACTATTAGCACAGACACTAAGATCGACAATGAATACATGGGACCTCATGAAACTAAAAAGCTTCTGGATGACAAATGACACCATTATTTAAACAGAGTGGCAGCCTACAGAATGGGAAGAGATTTTTTTTCCAATTACATATTTAACAGTGGGCTAATATCCAAAATATAAAAAGAACTTAAAAAACAAATATCAAAGAAATAAGTAACCCAATTTAAAATGTGATACAAATCTAAACAAGAAATGCAAATGACTGAGAAACACTTAACAATGTTCAACATTCTAAGCCATGAGGGAAATGGAAATCAAAACTACTTTGAGATTGCAGCTTATACCCATCAGAATGGCAAAGATCAATAAAGTACATGGCAGCTCATGCTGGTCAGGATGTGGAGTAGATAAAGGGGATACTTATTCATGGCTGGTGAGAGTACAAACTTGTATAGCTACTGTGGAAATCAGGGTGGCAGTTCCTTGGGAAGACGGTAATTGCTCTCTTTCTATATATACTACTCTTGGGTATATACCAAGGAACACTTCATCCTACGAGAGACACTTGCTCAGTCATGCTCATTCCTGGCTATTCAACATAACCAGAAACTGGAAACCACCTAAGTCCCTCAACAGAAGAAAAGATAAAGAAAATATGGCACATTTACATAATTGAATATTACTCAGCTGTTAAAAAATGAAATTTGCCAGTAATTGGATGAAACTAGAAAAAAAAATCATCCTGAGTGAAATAACCCAGATCCAGAAAGACAAAAATGGAATGTATTTGATTATATATGGATGATAGCTATGACCTCAAAGATAAGCAAGCTGTAATAGAACCACAGAGGTTCAACTCTATATAGTAAGACATGGGAGAGGGGAGACAGACAGCTCTCCCTACGGAAGGGAAATAGAAGTTAAGAGTGGATGGGGGTGGGGATACTGGAATGGGAAGATCATGTGGGGCCAGGGAGGGAAGAAAAGGATAAGGGAGAGACTATGGAGAGAGACATCTAAAACTAAAAACCATTTGAGGGGTAAAATGGAAACCTATTATAGTAGACACTTTATAAAATATGTAGATATATGAAGGGAATATAGGTGAAATCTCCTGATAATTCAGGGGACGGATCCCAACCTGGACATCTCTTGTCATGAAATGAATCTTCTAAGTGGGCTTAGGTTACACTAATTGGGTTGTTGGTGAAAGGAAACCCATGGGAATCCCCAAATAACACAGGCTCCTTCCAAGACTGTAGGTTGCTCTCCATAAGCTGATAGCAAGGCCCCACTGCTGAAGACAACACCTATATGGCTCCTTGTACTTGGAGAACTTGAGCTGGTGCCTACATAAAGTCATTATACTACATATTAGTGTCTTTTGTACAGGAAGGTACTCTGCACAATATCAAAGGAAAAATGTAAACACCAACCCAGCCCCAAATCATTTACCATTTACAATGCTGTCCTGCCTGCTACATATCCTGGCACACACACACACACACACACAATGACACAAAGCTTGTGGAAATATTTAGATTGACAAATCTGATTTGACTTAAGGCACACTCCATGGGACAGAACCCATACCTGGCATTGCTTGTGTGATTAAAAAAATAATAAGTACATATAGAATGTTTAAAATTACCCTTGTCATGTCATGCTATTTATTGTTTGGAGCGTGGATGCTCATGAACATATAAAAGTGATTCATAACATGATTGGTTTACTTTCTAAATTTTAACCCTGAAACATGTTTCTTTTACATTTTCCTGCTGTAAATGTGTGCTGTGTGGTGAATCCCCCTTTGAAGGGCAGAGGAAATGCTGAAAGGCACCCACACAATACTTTCAGGATACCCTAGAATGAAGCAAGTGTTCCTGCCTGGACTAAATTAAAATTAAAAGCCCTTACTGCAGTAGCCATTTACTATCTTGCCAGGGCTGATAAAACAAATACGTAACAGCTGTCCAACACAGAAAATTCCAGTTAAGATCACTCACCACCAGCCCGCTGAGTTATCCTGCAACTAAATAGCTGTCAAATCATGGTGAGAGTCCAGGAAAGTGGATGAGGGTGAGAGCACAGAACTGTAGCTTCTAATGGCACAATGAGAAAGGACTTTGATATGACAAAAAGTGATATTGTCATGCTTGTGTATTGTGCCTGATGTCCCATGTCTCATCTACTGGGAGGATAACCTGCCTGATTGGATTAAAGAAAAAGTAGGATTTCACACTAATAACTAAAACTGCAGTACTGGGTCTTGCCTAAAGGGATTTAGTTTTGATAGAAGAACTAGTGGGAACTCTTTGGGCCTATTGTTTGTGACGTGCTAAGTCTTCAGTGTTAAAAATGAAGACAGGTTGGTAAAAGATCGTACCTCCATGCCCACACCTAGATTTGAGATGTGGCATTTCACAGGAGCAGCGACATCTAGTGTTTCTTCCTGAGATAGCAGCGACTCTGAATGAAGGTCATGAATTCAGGAGCAGCCTACCAACCAACTTGGACTACTTCTCCCAGGGTCTGACTTTGACGATTTTTGAAGCATATCACATTCATCTAAGTCAGGGAACCTGGTTTATTCCATATTTTTATAACTGTTCTGCAGAGCTGCAGGGTGGCCAGACATTTTGCTTATGTTCTGGCCCAGCGCCAGCAAGTTCAGAGCTCAAAGGCCCCCTGAGAACTAGGCATTTCTGGGATGAATCTAGAGATTTGCAAAGAATATTAAGTGAGCATAAAGCTACTTTCCATTAAAAAAGGGGGCCCAAGCTAAGCCCCAACATTTTCTCTAAATACATTGTGACACAGACAATTGTTTTGAATTAGAAGTGATCAGAAAGATCTTAAAAAATCAAAATGAAACTCACCAAAAGCCTTTACTGTTATATGTAAAGTACTGACTGTACTTTTCTAAGACAACTTTTTCTAATGCTTGAAATGTCAGGACTATGTATCATTTTTGTACCAACTGATGAATCCAATGCTTGAGAAACAATAAAACCCTTTCCAGGTGCCTGTAAATTTCCCCTGCAACCTAAGCCTCAACTGCAGAGTCTCAAGGCTGTACTTGAAAGCGGCCTGCGTTTGGGGATTTAGTCTAATATTGGAGACAACTTTGAGCTCTTATTTTTTCTTATTTAGATCAGTTGGTGGTGGTGTGTATGTATATGTGTACATGTGTGCGTGTGTGCATGCATACATGTGTGTGGGGGGGGAGGGTGGTACATGAATGTGAGGGTGCAGACGTACATTCATGGACACACATGTAGAAGTCAGAGTAAATCACTTGAGTGTCTATCGCTCTCCACTTCATTGCCTTAAACCAGATTCTCTCATTGCTATTTTACTTAGGCTAGCTGACCAGCAAGCTCTTAGGATTCACCCGCTCTTATCCTGTAATACTGGAGTAGCAGGCAACTGCAGTCATGCTTAGCTTTTTGTTCTGCCTTGTTGAGATGCTGGGGATTCAAACTCAGATTGCATAGCAAGTGCTCTTATACACTGAGCCATCTACTTAAAGTTTCATAGGTCAATTCTTGATATCCATAGAACTGAAGTGTGAGCTTAGGTACCTCTGGGGTCCCTATGTACTGTCATTCTACAGTTCTTGCTTGTTAGTCTAAAGTTCTCCTGTGAGTGCTTCAGTGTGTACATCTGGGTGCCACAGTCTTATAGAGGGAGAACTTCCATGGACCTTTAGTTCCCTCTGTTTTAAGTATAACAAACATAAGTGCTAATTTTTCTTAGTGGGCATTCCCTTTTATTGCAATTCTGGCCACCTGTGCTAGTTAGAGATGGCAGCAACACAGTTCTCTATCTCTAGAATGCCTCTATCTCTGTGGTTTAAAAATAGACAATGGTTACCAATAACAAAAGCTAATTTATTGATTGTAGCTATTGGGGGAGGACAACAAAAGCTAGAGAGCCATTTTCTAGAACTATGCTTTTCTCCCACACCCCCACATGCAATTTAAAGAAATCTATTCTGTGAAACTCAACCATGCCTTAAACTCTCCGAATTCCAAAACAGATAGAGATCTCTGTGAATTGTTCATTGTAAGCAAGTAGATGCAGACACTATGGATTATTGATTTCTGCCTGGGTAATAGAGCCACATACAATGCAGAGTCAGCCAAATTGGAGTGGATGTGCTGTCAATACATTTATATAATCCACTTATTAAGCCCAAGTGTACAGCTGCCCAGAGGTAGACCAAAGATCCTTCCTGAACTGCAAATGGAATGTCCATATCAATTCATTTCTTCATACAAACACTGAACAGACATTTGCTCAAGAGACTCTACCACACAGGCATGTGGAAAAGCACGGGTCAATGTATCTTTCTTATTACCCTGTTTTGAACAGCCAAGAAAGTTTCCTTTATCCATGGGTGCATGCTTTATTTAGAAGGTGTAAATATCATGTATCATGAAGTTAATAGTTCCAATGTGTCCAGAGTTTACCAGCATTATCAAAAGTAAGAAAATAGGGACCAGGTTACAAGGCCATAGATTTAGTTGGGAAGTCAATAGGATTCTCACTAAGAGAACAATATTTGAGAACAACTTGATGTGAATGATAAGTCAAGCAAACCTTCCAAGCAGGGGGAATAGTCATTGCAGAGGCCAAAGAGTGAGTGGAGTTTAGTTCCTTTTAGGTTTGTATCTTAGTGGCCAAGATACCTGACAGAAATAGCATGGACCCTTTAGAGGGTTCCAACCATGCTTCTTGAGCCCATGTACTTGGATGTTAGAAAATCAAGGCAGCAAGCGTGTGTGGCAGAAGAAATTCTTTACCTTATAGCAGTCAGGACACAGTAACAGAGGGACCTCAGGATAAGCTAAGGCACCTGAGGATGTATTCCCTGTACCTACTTCCTCCTGGGAAGTCATACCTCTTCTTGTCTCCAGAACCTGCAAAAGTAACTTCACAAGCTTAAAACCAAAGGAGAACATTTCATATTTAAGCCATGGAGAAGGATGCTTCGTGTGTTTGTCAAGGAGGCAGTGTGGCTGTATCTGAGAGTGAAGGGGATGAGGCAAGAAAGGGAACCAAAGCCAGTTCATACCTAAAACTTTCCTTGTCCCCAGGAACCCCTTTTCTTTGTACAACCCTCTATGGCAGAGGTTCTCAACCTCCCTAGTGCTCTGACCCTTTAATACAGTTCCTCATGTTGTGGTGACCCCCACCCATAAAATTACTTAGTTGCTATTTCATAACTATAATATTGCTACTGTTATGAATTGTAATGCCAGATATGCAGGATATCTGATATGAGACCTTATGGTGGTCATAACCCACAAGTTGAGAACCACTGCTCTATGGTCTCTCCATAGTGGGAACAGTTTTGAGATATGTTTGTCTTCCATATACTGAGTCACGTCTGCTTCATTTCCTTCTTTATGTTATGGTTTTCAGGACACCCTAAAGGTCTGCAAGAGAATTGAATTTCAATGAATGGTCTATACCAACACTTTGCTAACTATAGTCCAAGGAAGGCCACTATGGTCTAACTATAGTATCTATTTAATAGAAATACTTCTAGTTTGACTAATCTATACCAAATGCAAATCCTTTGTAAAAATTTATCTTACTGAAATCTGAAGCTATTTCAGTTACACAGTGTGGCGATGTGTCATTTTGACTAATTAATTCAGTCAACAGTCTATTCATTATGTCTAATGAAAGATTTGTTTTTCCTGATCTATTGATCATCATAGAATCTAGTTTCGTATGCTTGAAATAGGAAAATTATAGATTCTTTAAGTTTGCATTTATAAAATTATTTTGTGTGTGTGTATTGTTTATGTGAGTGTGTAGCATGCATACATGCATACATACATGCATGCCATGGTACCAATGTAGAGGTCAGAGATCAACTTGCAGCATCTTTTTTCATTGTAGGGATCCTGGGGATGAAACTCAGGTTTGACAGGCATGATGGCAAGGGCCTTTGCCTGCTGAGCCATCTCTCTAATAAAATCTTTCAAGAACCTGTTAGAACCTTCTCCATCCATAGATGAGGCACATAAGGAGTGTGGTGCTCTCATCCAGCTCATCATGTGTGTGTTTGCTCACTTCTTTGTCTTTATCAATTCATCAATTCATCTCAAATTTACTTCTTAGGAAAAAAAACTTCTACCCACAGAATCTTCCCCAACCCTCGAAATGTGAAATACTTCAGCAATATTGTTCTTCAAGGGTAGGGAAAGAAGCAATTTGAGCTAGTGGTGAAAGACAGAAGAAAATCAGATGGCAATTAGATTCCAGGTGCTGTTGGCAGACATTTAACCTCAGATAGGTCATTCTCAGAAAAAGCATTGCATTTACTCTTTCTTATTTGTGGAATACAGTCCCCAACTGGGTTACCTCAGTGGCAGAGGATGCACCTAACTCTACCGAGACTTGATGCACCAGGGTTGAGGGATAACCAGTAGGGTCACCACCCTCTCAGTACCTGCTAAGCACTGCTCATATTATCTGTGCCTAGGAGACTTGTTGCCTTGGCTTGCCTCTGAACATTTTGACCTTTATCATGGCTCTTCTGAAGTTCTCACTCATATTATTTTAGTTTATTTTTTGGCCTCCAGGATCCCAAAGTGTTGAACACTGAAGTGCTTCTATCACGGGACATTGTATCTAATCATACCTATGATGTAGATTGTGTTTAGATTTGGTTTTGAAATGTCCCCCACATTGAACTATTGGTCCCTGCCTAGAAGTGTTCCTCTGGGTGCTTATAAAAATCTTAGAACACAAGACCAACTGGTAATAGACCACTATGGGTGGATCTTCCAGGATTCAAGTTCTACCCCACTTCTGGTCCTGTTCTCTGCCTCCTGACCTGCCAAATTCTGAAGAATCCTTACCACAAGCTCCCAATGACCAAGTTACCTGAACCACCATGATTTTCTTCCCATGACAGACCACATTGTCTAAACTGTAAGCCAAAATAAGTCTTTCTCTATGAAGCTGATCAGATATTTTGCCATGACAGTGAACAAAGTAGCTGATATGAGAATGTAATTAAGATTGGGATATAACAGTTTTGCCAGGGTGGCCTGTCTACTCTGGTTAGAGATGGGCTCAGGAAAGAGAGGAAAGTCAGAATGCTCTGTGATCCTTTGAGCCTTGCACTCCCTTGGTATTTGGTGACTCCAATTTATATTTCTTTCATATATTTTAAGAAGTGGTGGTGCAGTGGAAGTGCTTTAATCCCAGCACTTGGGAGGCAGAGGCAGGTGGATTTCTGAGTTCGAGGCCAGCCTGGTCTACAAAGTGAGTTCCAGGACAGACAGAGCTACACAGAGAAACCCTGTCTCAAAAAAAAAAAAAAAACAAAAAAAACAAAAAAAACAAAAACAAAAACAACAACAACAACAAAAAACAAAAACAAAAAAACAGAAAAGGAGGTTCTATAGTATCTATAGTATTAGCTTTCCATACAACTCCTCAAATGGTCCGTCAGTTCAGCTGTCCCTTCCCTGGACCTCTCTCATAGCCAAATGAAATGTTCAATGAGGTATATCAACATGTTGACCAAAGAGGCTCCAAACAATCCACACGGTTACTAAGGCTATTGGTTGTTCTCCACAAACTTATGGTACAGCCGCATTGTTGAAGACAACATCTACATAACTCACTGAAAACAAAGAAATCTGGTGCCTACCCAGAGCCTTCACCCCCACTGATTATTGTGTATGGTACAGGAAGATCCTCTGTACACTACCAGAAGAAAGTAAGCACCAATAGTACTACAAACTCGTCAATCTATAACTATTAACTGCATTGCAAGATGTGCTAGTGCAATACTGTTACAAAGCTTGTGGGAAGCCAACCAATATCCAATTGGATATAACACCTGCTCCATAAGATGGAATCTATCCCTGACACAGCCAGGGTAGCCAAGAACTTGAGACTAAATAGGCCACAGAGATAGGAGAGCACTAAATGCTACTGTTCTGCTAAAAGAATGTAGCCATAAAACAATTCCTTACTCTATACTCATGGGTATCTTGCTCAGCAATCATTAAAGAAGCTTCCTCCTGCAGTAGATGGAAACAAATAGAGACCTACAACTGAACAATATGGAGAGAGTCGGAGCTATAAGAGCACTTGGATCTAAATAGACTATCTCCATCAAATCCCTATCTCCAAGGGTCAGGACAAAGTTTGTGGAAGTGAGTGCAGAAAGATTGTAGGAGCTAATAGGGATGGAAGACACCAAAGAAACAAGGTCTTCTAGACACAACAGGACTGATGCACATATGAACTTGCAAAGACGAGACTGTGACAGTCTGTAATGGGTCTTCACATGTGTAAGTTGGATTAGATCTCAACAAAGAGAAGGGAGGAAACACAAGCCTTCATCTCTAACTCAGAAACATCTCCAATTGATAACGATTTGCAAAGCATAAACTAGTTTCTCCAACAGAGTCTCACTGAGTATAAACCCCATACCCAGTAGTATTTGGCCAATACAAAATGAACTCAGTGGTATTTGAGGAGTTTCTGGACAATAGTTTGTATGGGATATTTATTTATTTAACTTATTACCTTACAGATCTTTTATTTATATATTATGATTTCTGATTTGTTGGTATGGGTTTTTTTGTGCATGTGGACCTGGTATGTGTCTGAATATGTTTTTTGTGCTCTTTCTTTGGCTTCTTTTTTAATGTTTGTTTTGTTGTATTCTGGCTTGTTTGTTTTTCTTTTATCTTATTATTTTATATGCCATCTTATTTTTTAGATATCTGTTTATATTCTAATGAGAAAGAAAAATGATTTAGGTGGATGGATGGGAAAAAGAGAATCTGGAAAGAGTTGGGGGGAGAAAAGCATAATTAGAATATGCTATATGAAAAAAATCTAGTTTTAATTTTTTAACAAGGTAAAAATGAACAAAACAACAATACAAATTTAAAGCCTAACACTTGCTTATAGTGAGCTTATGAATTACATTCAAATTTATTCCGAGTACTAGTAATGCTGCGTCATGGAGCAATGTAGGCTTAAGATAAGTTGTTACTCACATGGCCATTCACCCCTGCTAATCCTAGACTGTGGCTTTTTAATACATTTATATGTTATAATGTCTAATACATCTAATGCATTTAAGTAAGTGTACAAAGGACCTTGAACAAAAAGGACTTTAAAAAGGATATATTTCTTTCCCTTTTAATCACCGAATCTAACTCAGAATCTTGGACTGTATTTTATACTATCTTTATTAAAAACTTAGAAATATTCATTTGAAAACCATCATTAGATAATTTGTTATTGAGATAATGGGTATTTAATGAAATATTCTTTCTGATAAATTGAAGAAAGAAACCAAGAATTCACTATGAAATTTTGGTTTGTGACAGCTCAGCTTTTACAAACATTTTAGTTTTAAGAATTTTAGTTTGATTTATATATTATGCGGTATGGACTGATTTTAGAGCATGTGTGTGGATATCAGTGGACAGAGAACAGTATGTGAGAGTAAGTTCTCTCTTTCCACCATCTGGGTCCTGGGGATTGAACTCAGGTCGCCATACTTCATGGCCTTCATCTTCTGGGCCATCTCATCAACCAAGTTGTTTTCAACTAGACCCAAAATCTTTAAGAAATCTGGGATATTCATGGAAGAAGTGAAAGCAGTAATGATGAGGTAAAAGTTCTTTGGGTATAATGTTCAACTTGTTTAAAAATTAAGCTTTCAGCCCACTCTGAGCTTAATTCCTTTGAACAGTTTGCTGCATAAATGACTCAGAAATGCCATCTGACACACTCAAGAACATTGTCAATCACTAATGTGCATATGTTATGGGCATGCCACATGGACAGAGGAAACATTCTAACTTGGATCCTAAGCACAACAGCTTTACTTCAGAAAGAATTCTTTGATTTTGATGCTATCTTACCTAACTCCTTCATATTTGGTCTTCACCTTTGAACTTTGAATTAAACCATGTAGCCTAATATTGAACACTGCTGTAAGATACAACATGGCAGCTGCATGGCACTGTAGAATACCCTGTCAACAAAGGCTGACCAGGAATAAACATCTACCTAGTGCTTATTGAATGCGCAAATGGAATATCATTTTGTATAGTTTGTTGTGAAAACAGAAGGGTATTATCCTCTGTATAATCTTGTTCAGTACAGCCTTTGTTGGTGTTTTGACAAGATTCAAGAACAATTACTAAAAACATACTCTTTTCTGTACTTAACCAGGCAAGCACATGGGGCAGGAGGTTGTTACATTGCGGGTTTGTTTAGTTTTGACATTCAACTTTCTGTACTAGGCAAGGCTGCACACTCATGCAATTATGGTAATCTGGGGGTTGAGGGTTGTGTGTTGACACCAGCCTGGGCTATATAAGATCCACTTCAAAAGAAGGGAGGGAGGGAGACGGAGGGAGGGAGGGAGAGAGGGAGGGAGAGAGGGAGGGAGAGAGGGAGGGAGAGAGAGAGAGAGAGAGAGAGAGAGAGAGAGAGAGAGAGAGAGAGAGAGAGAGAGAGAAACAATAGTAATGGGCTGGAGAGAGGGAAGTTGGGAGAGAGAGAAGGAGAGAGGGCAGAGGGAATTTAGTTGACTTTAGAACTACCAGCCTAGGCAATGCCCTTAATTCTATTTTTGGTGCTTTCCCCTAAAAAATCCAAGCCTCTTCACTATTAAAAGACACAATTTTCTTATAAACATAGGTCACAATAAATTCAGAATTTTTTAAATGTGTTATTCCATTACCAGATCAACCACTAATAACATGTTAATTCCATCTCATTACTTTAAAATCCTGTCATCAGTTTCATTTTCCATTTAAGAGACAGAATCTTCTTGCAGAGATTGTTTTCTTTCAACATGTTTTCGTTCTTCTAACAAAGCAGGAACTTCTAGGTTTTGATAAAATGGGAGCTCATCTGTCTAGTGCAGTATGTACCATGCACAGAAAATAAGCCAAACCCACCATCCAGTAGCCCACAACTCACTGCGTTTAGCACGAAGAGCCTGGTTTTCGTTGCTCTTTTACTCCCAGAACAGTAGATGCGTTTGATTCCCTAGAAGCAAGGAAGTTTAAGCTGGATGTCTTATCAAGTGGCCATAATCCTGGGAAGGTGAAAGTGGTGGATTGCTTAAACTTGAGCCCAGCCTGAACTACATGGCGAGTTCTAGGATACCCTGAACTGCAGTGTGAAACGGTGACCACTCAAAATACAAAGCATCATGTTTGTCCTGGTGACAACTGCCACAGTTAGATGCAAGATAAAGGACGGGTCAAGTAGGCCTTGTATCCAACGTTTGGGCTCAGAACTATTTCAGATTTTGAGTTTTTTCTTTTAAGATACATGCATATTCATAATATATCTTTAGGGGAACCAAAGTTTAAACATGAAATTAATTTTTAAAAATAATTTATTTTTTTCATGTGCATTAGTGTTGTGCCTATATGTATGCCTGTGTGAGGGTGTCAGATCCCCTGCAACTAGAGTTACAAACCGTTTTGAGCTGCCATGTAGGTACTGGAATTGGATCCCGATCCTCTGGAAGAGCAACCTGTGCTCTTAACCAGTGAGCCGTCTTTCCAGTCAGAAATTAATTTTATATATAAACCTTATCCCCACATCCTGAAGGCTACTTTATAATATTGTAAGAGATTAGGTTAAGTTTCTGTGTCCATCAAATCTTTAGAGATACAGTCACATGGATACTTAGGGTTTCGAAATTTGGGCTTTCAGATAAGAATGCCTAATTCATATTACTTTATAGTGTTTACTTTCCTAAACTTGTCTAGTGTGCTTTGTATTCTTTCCACAGAATGGCTTCTAGGATGTAGAACCAATACTTGGCCCAGAGAATCTTATTTTTAAACATGTATTTATGTGTTTACATGTATGTGTGTGTCCATGTGCATATGCCATGAGCATGTGTGAACATCAGAAGACAACTTGAAGGAGTTACTTTAGTGCTTCCACCATACAGGTTCCCAGATAATGAACTTGGTTCTTTAGGCTTGGCAGAAAGCTCCTTTATATGCGGATTCTGGCTCCATACAATCTTTTAAGCACAATCCTTTTGTCCTGAAGGTACTTTTCACAGGTGTGCATGTACAGTGTTCATGCATGTGAAACACTTGTTCATGTATATAAAGGCACAAGTTTACATAGGATGTGTGCTTATAGAGGTCTGAGGTGTCTATCACTTTTCACTTTATTTATTGAGGCAGGTGTTTGAACCCAGAGCTCACTATTACAGTGCGTCTGCTAGCCAGCCTCTCTGTGCTTCCCCATCTCCACCTCCCAGGCACTGGAATACAGGTGGGTTGGCACACCCATCTGGTCTCACACGGCTTCTGAGGGTCTGAACTTAAGCCCCTGGAAATTGCTTTGCAAGTTCTTTGCCACTGAGCCATCTCTTCAGCTCCTACTTAAATATTTGTACCTTTTTCCAGACACTGTGTCTTCCCTAAATGAAGTATGTTGTTGTTTTTGGTCTCAGAGCTTAGCAAGGTAACAGGAAACAGACTTTCCTAACTAGATATGAAATTAATTTTGAGAAATGAGTTTTGTACAAGATGGAAAGGAATTTCACTCTGGTTGATAAAATCGTTTGATCACGCTATAGCTTCTTCACACATCCCAAAGAGTTCTTTTCTAACTCATGAAGAGATGGTACAGATTTTATAGCCTTCTTTTGGTGAGACTTAGTCAAAAATTTGGGTTAGGTTGCAAAGGTTGTTTAAAAATCAAGACTTGGGAAGCTCCAGGTCCTCTGCATCTAAGAGTAGAAGATTACGCTGGGGGACAGAAGTTAGTGTCCCACAACCATGACTAACCCGGTATGTCTTAGAGTTCAGTTGGATGTAGACTCTGTCTTCTAATGCAGTAACATTATTGCGTGCTTCCCTGGTGAACAAAGCCAGATCGAGATCTTTCAGGGTTTCTGGATTGTGGGAGCAGAAACAACCTCAATGGCCCAAGACCTTCTGCTTGCTCACATCCCATCTGTATCCTGATACAAACTACTGACTGACTTTTACCAGATGAGCTTAGTGTGGGTACCAAAAACTGTACGCATGACTCTCCTTTGCAAGGTCTTTGTTCCTTTGTGATGTCAGCCAAATACTCTGTTTGCTTAAGGGCCAGGTTGCATGACTACTTAGTGAAGACATTTTATTTCCTTCATTATTCATGACTTGCTATTTCACAGGCTTCTGGCTGTATAAAATAAGATTTTCAAAACAGGTGATTCATTGTGTTTTTTGAAATCCTGTTGCTTTGGAAGGAATTAATTAGTCAGTTATAATATTGGACATTACAAAATCCTTGGCAGAGTAGAGGGGGGTAGTGAAGAAAGTGGGGATATAGCTAGCCAACTTAAAAATTACTGTACTGGCTTTCAGCAAATGAAGTCCATACTTCATGCAAACATTGCGTGCGCTACCTCAAAGTACTACAATGAAGAGCTGGATCTGCCTGTGTCTATGATCCCAGCACTTGGAAGGAGAGAGCAGCAGGATCACAAACTTTGAGGCCAATCTGCCTCAGAATGGGAAAATATCAATATATTTTAATTGTCTTTTGAAATTAATATTCTATGCCTCCCATTTTACAGGCAGGAAACTGAGGTCCTGAGAACTATGGCCTGAGACAAAACTGTTATAGTCTTGGCGGACCCTAGAACCTTGGTATATGTTAGTCCTCACTGAAGTGTTTGGACAGTATCAGAGAGGAGAGCAGGCTGTTAATCATAAGGGACATTTTAAACTTCTGTTCACTAACATTACTACAGCAGGATTTGCCTCCTTGGCTATCTAAGCATTTCAAAGATGTCTGCCCCTACCCCTTTCATGTCTGAATAACTGATGTTTCAGTCCCTCTTAGAAATCAGCCCATTGCTTCTCTATCCTCTCTGACCTCCCCAAGCTTATTAAAAAGTTTTGGAAATGAGGCTAAGGCCTTATCATTTTTTATCTCCTGCTTCTACTATCTGCGCTCTCTCTCTCTCTCTCTCTCTCTATGTGTGTGTGTGTGTGTGTGTGTGTGTGTGTGTGTGTGTGTGTGCCCATGCATGCATGTTGCTTAGGAGCCATATTACCCATCTCTTCTTAAGAGCTATTCACCTTATCAAATGATCTTCTACAATGAATTAATGCAGTGAAGCACTGATTGAATGGATGCCCCACTGGATTTCTGTTACTGTAACAAATTCCTGAAATATATCAACTCAAAAAGAAGAAAGTGTGTCTGTGCGCACAGTTTGAGTTTTCAGACCATTGTCACTAGACATGCCTTTGGGCCGTTAAGGAGACAACATAGCATTCTAGGAACACATAGAATAAAGCCAGTCAGCACTTGGCAACCAAGAAGCAAAGAGAGGAGGATGAAGGTCAGGGTGTCACAGTATTCATTCTAATGGAAGCCCATCCATAAACATTTTCCAAGTAGGTCTCGCCTCTTAGTTCCTCCACTACAATAACATGTTATGACTTTAGTTGTGAAGCAGAGGACCTGTTAGCAAAACAAAAAGCACAGGAGAATATGATGATCTGTCATGGAACCTTTAATAGATAGGGCCCTGGGGAACATTTCAGATCCTGATATAGTTATATACTTTATAGTATATATTTTATATCTCACACTTATAATGTTTGACATTTACAAAGAACTGTCACAGTGCAATGTTACCTAAGATACAGTTATAACTGAGATCTAAAACGCTCCCCAGGGGCCTCTATTGTAGGTTCACTGACTGTAGTCTGGGTAATCTTTGTGCATTGCTGAAGAAAGGGAGCTTGGGCATTGCCAACCTGCAGACCAAACCACAAATCCAGTTATATCATTGTATTTGTTTATTCTTAGAAAACAAGACAGTTATTTCGGTATTTAGGGGTTGAGGCAGAAGTTCAAAACTCTAGCTGTATTTCTGCTTGGGAAAATAGCAGAGATCTAAAATTAGTCTTATTAGACCACAGATATGTACCCAGCCAAGTTGAATGTGGGATTTTGAAAGTTCACAGAGTTAAATAGTTCAAACTCTACAAAGCAAATAGAAAATGTACTTTTCAACATGTTTTTACTTTTCCTTGGTAAGCTATCAACATTATTTAATGAATGTATTTACATTTGTATGACCATAATATTTGAAATATTTGGCAATGTTAAAATGTCAAAATCAAGGTATTAATAATTGTTTTTTTAAAATAAATTCTTTAGTAGGTATTGTTATATTTTTGAAAGTCTTTTATGATGAATTTTCTTAATTCTTAACTATAAGTATGTTCCCTTATAGAGGCATCTATGGGAATATGGCAGCAATGACTAGTGTTACAATCATATTATGGAAGCATTTTTAGAGATAAATTTGTGATTGTTTCTAATTTTTGTGGTTAAGCAATTGAAAACTAGATTAACCTCAATAGAGTTAGAAACAGCATTAGTTTGGAAAAATGCATTTCTAGCTTGGCATGTCCTTATTATTCAAACAAGGAATCCATTCGTAAAGCACAAAGCATAGGAGGCTCTTACAAGTTGTTGCCCACCCAGCACACCTTGTCACACACAGCAGTAATTCATCAACAGTGATTCAAGAGTCACTGCTTGCAGCCCACAAGATCACCACTCATGTGTCCTGACACTCACCACCAGGAATTTTGAACATCACCATTTGTGTAGTTCAAAATCCACTGCTTTTAGACTGCAGCACTATACATGCACACACATACACACACACACACACACACACACACACACACACACACTCATACACACACACACATACTGTTGCCTTATTCTCAAATGAATAGTAATCTCCTAAATGGAATTATTATTAAAACCCAACTAAAGTGTTGTAAAATCAACAATGAACATTTCTGAAATAATGTAAAATTGAGTCCCTTGTGGAGAAACCGCTTCTGTCCCATTTCACCTTTACCCTTTGTCCCATTCTTCCTGAGTCCGTGAGTGTGTGTGTGTGTGTGTGTGTGTGTGTGTGTGTGTGTGTGTGTGTGTGTATGTGTGTGTGTGTGGAGTGTGTTTTATATCTGTGTGATATATACCAAACGAATAAATGTCAATTTCACATTGTAAGGAACATATTAAGTAATGGTTGACTCACTGAGGCATGATAGAAAATAAATCCATACAATAATGTATGACTTTTGTGGTAATACTTGTGCATTTGTGGGCAATATGATAGCTCTTTGAAACTTAAATACATTAGCAGGTCAAATGACAGTCACTATAAGAACAAAAACTTTAAATCAGTAAGACTTACTTTCTCTTGGCATCATCTATAAATGATAACAGAAGAGAAGCAGAGCTTTCATAAAGGACCCCGGATGCTTAGATCTCAGAGAAGTCTTTACGATCACAGAGCCAAGATTCCTGACATCATACTGCTTGACCACATGGAGAGAAAGCTCCCTAACTTAAAGTCCTTAGGAACCACTTCCTTCCATATGAGGTGCAACTGACCAAGGGGAAGAAATCCAGGGTGGGGACAAGTCAAGTCATGCTCTTGTACCTACAAACCAATGGTTTTGTACATAGGTGCAGCCTTGTTAAAGTAGATGTGGCTTTGTTGGAAGAAGTGTGTCACTGTGGGAGTGGGCTTTGATACCCTCCTTCTAGCTGCCTGCATGTCATTCTTTTCCTGAATGCAGTCAGATCCAGATGCAGAACTCTCAGCTCCACAAGTGCCTTGCATACCTGGATGCTACCATGCTTCCAACCTTGATGATAATGGACTTAATCTGCAATGCATCCATGAACAGACTTGTACTTCCTCTCTCCTGTTCTCCTTGTTATAACAAGGATGCCCATTACTCAACAGCAGGCACAGCTGCCATGGGTCAGAATGCCTTGCTTTATGGGAAAACCTTGCTTGTCATTTTCACCACTGATTTGGACCAAATAACCCTTCACTCTTCATCAAGAGCATCAGCAGCTACTTCTGTGGCTATGCACCTCTCATAGAATATATGAAGCTTGCCTTTGCCATCCACTTCAGTGAGTTTCTGATGGCCAGAGGCAGGGAAGGAGATATTCAGCCTCATCTTGACACAGCTAACTGCCTAGGGGGCATCTTCAAATATTCTTTGTATGAATACTAATAACTTTTGAAAAGAAATAATTAAATTTTTATTAATGCATCAAGCGTGTGTGTATGTATGCATGCACATGTACAACTGCCCATGCGTGTGTATGTGCGCACGTGCACAAACACACACACACACACACACACACACACACACACACATACATGGGCACATGCATATATACATACTGACACTTGCGTCACACTATGAACATGGAGGTAAGAGGGCAGCCTTCTGAAGTCCATTCTCTCCTTTCACTGTGGAATCCAGAGATTGAACTCAGGTTACATGTTTCCAAAGTGAACAGCAGCATCTGCTGAGCCATCCTACTGGCCATTTCAAAAAAATATTAAAAATTTTTTTTATTTAAAATGAAATATAAACATATTTATTAGGATGCTCAATAATGAACATGTTATCACTTTCTTCATGTGAGGGAGAATACACCTGACCCATGCTGTGGGAAGAACAGGATAAGGGCTCCCAACACGGGCATCAAATGGTTCCACAAGACATCCCCATTTACCAAGGAGAGGATGTTTCCTGCTAGCACTGTCTCTGCTGTAAGTTCCAGCAAATTGCCACGATCTCCACAGAATCCCTTTGAACTGACACTGCCCCAGATACGGGAGAATATCAGGCTACATACATCAAAAACACACAGGACATTAATAAATGGCACCCGGACATAGGCCCAACATCAAATTTCTTCAAATGATAAGGGGAGGGAGAGACTGCTACCCAAAGGAAGTTCCTCAGTGACAGTAACATTGATGAAGATCTTATATCAAAGGCACAAAGGACCAGGGTTACTGTCATCCTACCCTGCGCAGTGGAATAAGTTTGGAGATGAAAGTATACACTGTCCCTGGCTTAAGTTTCTTCTGGTTCTTCGTGTTGTTAAATGGTGACATCCTGCCTTTCACCTGTCCTAGCTATCATTTCATTTTTTATGGTAGAAGAGAATGAAGAGATGGTGAAAAACAACCTTATTAAGACAAAAATAAAAATATAAAATGCAGATGTAGCACAATATAATAGTAACTGGCTGAAAATAGTACATCCTAACAGACAATATGATACACAAAACAGGGTGGCAGTAGACAGGAACGGGCAAGGCCACAGCCTACACCAAGAGCCTTTCAATAGACTGCTGAATGGACTGGATCTGCTGCTTTAGTGAGAGTCTTCTTTGATGGTAACAGAACAGGTGATGACTGGCCTGGGATGCCACAGGCCCGTCCTAAAGCCTGCTTGGAGCGCACAAATATGTAGGGGACATTCTTGTCTTCACACAGCAGAGGGAGGTACGGGATGATCTCCAAGGGCTCAGCGTCTCCTGCCATCACAATGAACTCAGAGATGCCTCTGTTGAGGGTTTTGGTGGCTTCATTGGCTCCTTTCCGAAGCTGCTTGTAGTTACGTGACTGTTGAACAAGGTCCAGCAGCTTCTTGGATAGGTGGGCATCTGTGAGGGGATAGGCCTTCAGATTCACATCAGCCTCTGTCATGGCTTGAAGCAATTCCACTAAAATCAGGGACTAGACAAGGTTGCTCACTCTCTCCCTACCCATTCAATATAGTACTCGAAGTCCTAGCCAAAGTAATTAGACAACAAAAGGAGATCAAAGGAATACAAATTGGAAAGGAAGAAGATTCCACCTCACTCTAGTCAGAATTGTTAAGATCAAAATATCTAATAAAAAAAAGTTTTGGGGGGAAAAAAAAGATCAAAAACTTAGGTGACAGCAGATGCTGGCAAGAATGTGGAGAAAGAGGAACACTTCTCCATTGCTGGTGGGATTGCAAACTCGCACAACCACTCTGGAAATCAGTTTGGTGATTCCTCATCAAAGTGGACATAGTACTACGTGAGGACCCAGCAATACTTTTCCTGGGCAAATACCCAGAAGATGATCCAACATGTAATAAGGACACATCCTCCACTATGTTCATAGCAGCCTTATTTATAATACCCAGTAGCTGGAAACAACCCAGATGTCCCTCAACAGAGGAATGGATACATAATATGTGATACATTTATACAATGGAGTACTACTCATCTATTAAAAGCAATGAACTTACGAAATTCTTAGACAAGTGGATGGATCTGGAGGATATTATACTGAGTGAGGTAATACAATTACAAAAGAACACACATGATATGCACTCATATCATGGTGGATATTAGCCCAGAAGTTCGGAATACCCAAGATACAATTCAGAGACCAAATGAAGTTCAAAAAGAGGGAAGATGGAAGTATGGATTCTTGGTCTTTCTTAGAAGGGGGAACAAAATGCTCATGGAAAGAGTTACAGAGACAAAGTATGAAGCAGAGACTGAAGAAATGACTATCCAGAGACTGCCCCACCTGGGAATCCATCCCATATACAATCACCAAACCTAGACCAAATCCAGACTATTGTGGATGCTAACTTGTGCTTGCTGAGAGGAGCCTGATATAGCTGTCTCCTGAGAGGCTCTGCCAGTGTCTGACAAATACAGAAGTGGAGGCTCACAGCCATTCACTGGACTAAGCACAGGGTCCCCAATGAAGGAACTAGAGAAAGGACACAAGGAGCTGAAGGGGTTTGCAGCTCCATAGCAGGAACAACAAAGTAAACCAACCAGTACTCCTAGAGGTCCCAGGGACTAAACCAGCAACAAAAGAGTATACATGATTTAACTCATGGCTCTAGCTCCATATGTAGCTGAGGATGACCTAGTTGGTCATCAATTGGAGGAGATGCCCTTGATCCTGTGAAGGCTCTATGCCCCAGTATAGGGGAATGCCAGGGCCAGGAAGTGGGAGTGGGTGGGTTGGTGAGCATAGGAAGGGGGAAGAACATACGAGGAGGGTGTTTTGGGGGGAAAACCAGGAAAGGGGATAACATTTGAAATGGAAGTAAAGAAAATATTTAATAAAAAATAGAAAAAATAAAAATAAAATGGAACATGTAACACATAAAAACAAAACAAAGCAAAACAAAAAAACATGAAGGGATGCTGAATTTTGTCAAATGCTTTTTCAGTATCTAATGAAATGATCATGTGATTGTTTTCTTTGAGTTTGTTTGTGTAGTGGATTATGTTGATGGATTTCTATATATTGAACTATCCCTACATCCCTGAGATTAAACCTACTTGATTGTGGTGAGTGATCATTTTGATGTGTTCTTGGATTCATTTGGCAAGAATTTTATTGAGTATTTTTGTATCTAAGTTAGTAAGGGGGATTAGTCTGAAGTTTTTTTTCTTTGTTGGGTCTTTGTGTGGTTTAGGTATAAGTGTAATTGTGGTTTCACAGAACAAATTTGCTAGTGTTCTTTTTGTTTCTATTTCCTGGAATAGTTTGAAGAGTATTGGTATTAGGTCTTCTTTGAAGGTCTAATAGAACTCTGCACTAAACCCATCTGATTTTGTGCTTTTTCTTTTTCTTTTATTTATTATTTATTTATTTATTTATTTGGTTGAGAGACTATTAATGAGTGCTTCTCTTTCTGTAGGGGTTATGAGACTGTTTAGATAGTTTACCTGATCCTGTTTTAACATTTGCATTGTGGTATGTGTCTAGAAAATTGTCTATTTCAGCCAGTGTCCTTCCTTATCCTTTTTAATAACTTTTGGTTGAAAGTCAGTTTTATTCGATATTAGAATGGCTATTCCAACTTGTTTCTTGGGACCATTTGCTTGGAAAATTGTTTTCCAGCCTTTTCTTCTCAGGTAGTGGCTGTCTTTGTCACTGAGGTGCATTTCCTACATGCAGCAAGATGTTAGGTTCTTTTTACATGTCCAGTCTATTAGTCTATGTATTTTTATTGGGGGAATTGAGTCCATTGATGTTGAGATATTAAAGAATATTATTTGTTATTTTTGTTGCCAGAGGTGAAATTATGTTTATGTGGCTATCTTCTTTTAGGTTTGTTGAAAGATTACTTTCTTGCTTTTTCTAGGATGAAGTTTCCCTCCTTGTGCTGGTGTTTTCCATCTGTTATCCTTTGTAGGGCTGGATTTGTGGAAAGATATTGTATAAATTTCGTTTTGTCATGGAATATTTTGGTTTCTCTGTCTATGGTAATTGAGAGTTTTGCTGGATATAGTAGTCTGGGCTGGCATTTATGTTCTCTTAGTTTCTGTATGACATCTGCCCAGGATTTTCTAATCTCTGGTGAGAAGTCTGGTGTATTTCTGATAGGTCTGCCTTTATATGTTACTTGACCTTTTTCCCTTACTGCTTTTAATATTCTTGCTTTTTTAACGTATTTGATGTTTTGATTATTATGTGACAGGTGGAATTTCTTTTCTGGTCCAGTCTATTTGGAGTTCTGTAGGCTTCTTGTATGTTCATGGGCATCTCTTTCTTTAGATTAGGGAAGGTTTCTCATATAATTTTGTTGAAGATATTTGCTGACCCTGTAAGTTGGGAACCTTTACTCTCTTCTATGCCTAGTATCCTTAGGTTTGGTCTTCTCATTGTGTATTGGATTTTCTGGATGTTTTGTGTTAGGAGCTTTTTGCATTTTCTCTTCCTGTTGTGTCAGTGTTTTCTATGGTATCCTCTACCCCTGAGATTCTCTCTTCTATTTCTTGTATTCTGTTGGTGATACCTCCTGATCTGTTTCCTAGATTTTCTAACTCCAAGGTTGTCTCCC
This sequence comes from Mus musculus, assembly GCF_000001635.26. Classification (NCBI taxonomy): domain Eukaryota; kingdom Metazoa; phylum Chordata; class Mammalia; order Rodentia; family Muridae; genus Mus; species Mus musculus. The sequence continues at coordinate 14,696,394 of NC_000068.7, forward strand.
TTGGTGATTTCTTTATTGTTTCTATTTCCATTTTTAGATCTTGGATCATTTTGTTCATTTCTTTCGCCTCTTGATTGTGTTTTCCTGTAATTCTTTAAGGGATCTTTGTGTTTCCTCTTTAAGGGCTTCTACCTGTTTACCTATGTTCCCCTGTTTTTCTTTAAGGGAGTTAGTTACTTTTGTCCTTCATAAAGTCCTCTATCATTGTTGTGAGAAGTGATTTTAGATTAGAGTCTTGCTTTTTTGGTGTAATGGTGTATCCAGAACTTGTTATGGTGGGAGAATTGGTTTCTGATGATGCCAAGTAACCTTGGTTTCTGTTTCTTATGTTCTTATGCTTGCTTCCCGCCTTCTGAATATCTCTAGTTCTACCTGTGCTCACTACCTGACTGGAGCCTGTCCTTCCTGTGATCCTGGTTGTGTCAGAACTCCTCATAGTCCAGCTGCCTCTGTGATCCTGTGATCCTGTGATCCTGTGATCCTGTGATCCTGTGATCCTGTGATCCTGAGATTCTGGATGTGTCAGCGTTTTGAGAGTCAGTCTGCCTCTGGGACCCTGAGATCCTGGTGTGACCAAGCCCCTGGGATCCTGGGTGTGCTGGAGCACCTGGGAGTGGAATCTCTTCCGGGTGCTGTGGGACTGGCTGCAGAGTTCTTGCCCAAAGGTAAATTGGCACAGACTGGAAGGAACCTGAGCCACTGTTCGGGTGGAATTCCTGAGTTCTTGGATTCTGCTGCTCCCAGTTACTCCTAGTCGTGTTGGAATAGATGTTGTGTCCTCCTCACCCCTGATCCTAAGATCCTGGGCATGCTAGAGCGCCTGGAATTGTAGTCTCCCCTGATGCTGTGGGGAGCATGGTATTCTTAAGTCTTTTAGTTAGTTAGCAATGTTGCTACTTTTATATATTTAGTGGCCTTTACTTCTGATGTCTTGTTTATTTCTTTTAAATTTATAGATACTCAAATCTTAGGAGCTGGTCTCCAGTGCAAATATCTGTTTTCTCAGCTTTTCATTATCTAGCTTTATTCTCACTGAGGTACAAAAGAATAAGATCCTTAAGGAATTACACTGAGAATTAAAAATTTAATCATGGGTTCTGAAAAATCTATAGTTTGAAGAAGGCCTTTCAATATCATTACTTGAAGAGCCAAGCACATGTTAAGCTCTAACATGTAGGCATTGTGCTGAGTGTGTTAAGCATGCTAGCTTCCACTAGCAGGCATTTTTTTTCAGGTGTCATTATGTGTAATAGAATTACTAGACTAGGTGTTTTATGGCACACAAAAATTTAAAAAAGCAGATTCATCTGCTTGGGTCCTCATTTATTATAACAAATCACATTTAAAAATAAATTTCAAAGTGAATGTCAGTCTCAGACATCTGTTTCTCCTCCCTTTGTCTCCTCTGGTATATTAAACATGCCCAGCAAGAGCTTATGAGAGTGTCTCAACCATATAGAGAACATCATAATTGCTTACCACCACATCCTCCAAATTGCCAATATCTTCCTGCTCAGAGCTTAGAAGAATCCTATTTTGTGAGTGAAAGACTGTGAGCCCACAATGATGCTTATTCCCCAGGACTAAGATACACCAAAGATCCAAGACAGAGCAAGACCATGGAACATAGACTTCTAGCACAGAGCCTGGACTTAATATTTATGGATCCATATTATCTGTCTCGGGAAGGCACACTCTCCCCTCCCTTGTTCCAAGATTGTCAGGGAACAGTGTTAGAAGTTTATACATTGCCTCCAGCACTGTCTAATAGTTTCCTTCTGGAGCAATGAGCCACCTTTTTGCTGAGGCTTGAAAGAAAAATCAAGATCAATGAATGGTATTATAGAGAAACTGTAGTAGTGTGGGGTTGGCCTAGAAATGACATGAAAGACACACTATCTAGTGAGACTGTACTGTCTGTACTGTCACACATACACATAAATCTCTCCCTCCACACAGGTATGGTTCATAGCCTACAGTGTCTCTTCTATTACCCTGATGCCACCAACACCCTGGAGAATGTTTCAGTGATTGAAGCATATGCCACCCTTCTACCCTTTCTTACCCAGAATTTTGTGATGTAAACCTTCCTCTCGTGGAGGGGCTTGCTTTTGGGGGGGATGTTGTGGGAAATATTTAAAAATGACAACATCCTGCACTATATCCAGCTACTCTCTACTTTAGGGGCCTCAATCTCACAGCCTCCCTCAGCCATCTACCCCCTGTAGCTAATTGTCACAAATCCCCTTAACCCAGTGAATCAAAACTCTAGAAGCTTATAGTTTCAGTCAGTCAGATTTATTTATCGATAAAATCTCACCCCACAAAAAAATCCACACAATTTACTCTGAGCCAATTGATATTGATATAAAATGCCCACCTGGGTAAGGCAAATTGTTCTATAATTATCCATTCCTTATAAACATTCATAGCTACCTATGACTACCTGTGGTTACCTGTGGGGAGAAGGTTCACAGGTTCACCTGTGTACATGATTCACTCCTTGTCTGCAACCCCTCGTGGGAAAGCAGCATTAGCATCAAAATACAAGCAACACCAGGGCTATCCACAACAGGGGAATTATTGTCATCAGACATTCTAGCTCATGTCTAGGGAAATGCTGGGAAATTGGTTAATTGTACAGTAAAACTACAAGTTGTATTCATCCACAGGCTCAGAGATGCATATGATCAGCACTATTATTGATCTGCTGACAGAGGCAGCACACAAAAAGGGAACAGCTAGTGCTGGAGAACTGGGATAGGGTCTGGAGCAAGAAGTAGAAAGAGTCAAGATAGTGTTATAGGTTGAATTGTGTATTCCTTACTTCTTATAGAACATAGATGTGAGTGTGACCTTTTGGAGAAAGAGTTTTGCAGATGAAATTAAATTAAGAAGAGATTGTGGGCCAGGCGGTGGTGATACACACCTTTAACCCCAACACTCGGGAGGCAGAGTTAGGTGGGTTTCTGAGTTTGAGACCAGCCTGGCCTACAAAGTGAGTTCCAGGACAACCAGGGCTACACAGAGAAACCCTGTCTCAAAAAAACAAGAAGAGATTGTGCTTGATCAAGGTGAGCCCTGTCCAGTATGACTGATGCCTTTATCAGAAAGGAAAATAGTGACATAGATACAAAGAAGTGGGCATGTTGGGATGGAAAGGACAGTGGGTTAATAGATCTTGTAGCCCAGGGACTTTAGAGACTACTGAAAAAAAAAAAAAAACAACCAACCAAACAAACAAACAAACAAAAAACCCAAGAGCTTAAAAAGGCATGAGCTAGATCCTTCTCTGGTGCTTCAGAGAGACCATGGCTCTGATGATTCTTTGATGTGGAACTTTGGCTTTCAGGATAGTGGGAGAAAGATTTTTTCTATTGCCTTATGATTTCATCATATAGCACCCATTCATATCACTGTTTCCTAGAAATGAGCACAGGTAGACTTACCTGAATGAAGTCTTTGCCTTGAAAGAGTTATGTAGGTTGTAGAGAGCAAGGATGGGAATTGAGGAGCCAAATGATGCTCAGAAAGGAGGTTGGACCCATGGCGGAGTGGTATACCCATGTTAATCAAATTTCTGTTACTGTATCATATATCTGAGAGGCAATCACATTACAAAGTCAACAGGTTTCTTTTGACTCACAGTCTTGGAGGTTTTAATCTGATTTGTTGCCTCATAGCTTTTGGTCCTGAGCTGAGATAATTTATCTGTAAGAAATGCATAGCAAAACAGAACTTCTCACCTCATGGTCTGGAAGAAAAAGAGAAAAGAGGAAGGAAGTGAAATCCCCACCACCACCACCAGGAAAGTACATGCCACTTAGGATGTCTCTCTAGACCTTACCTCTTGGAGATTCCACAATATCATAATGGAATTGTACTGAGGACCAAGCAAACACTACTGAAGTGTTTGTGCTGGGGTTTTACAGTACTGTGATGTGTCTGAAGGCACAGTGGAATTCTAATCAGTGATGATGGTCAAAGGTTAGCAGGGAAGGCCATCTTATGCTATGCAACAAAGTCTGGCCTTGATCCACAGAGACTTTCATGGCTAAAAGATGCTGAAGGTTCCTTTAGCTCCATGCTTGTCACCACTTTCTTTGTAGCTGGCAGAATCTCCTAGTTTGAACTCAACTCATCTAGACCTCTAGAAATCTTCCAATTAGAAAGAGGGCCAACTGTACACTGATTCTAGGATGTAAAATATAAGGCTATTTTCTGAAACAAGTCTCCTCATTGCATTTGACATTCTATGGCTTCCATATCCACCCTAGACACAAGTTCACAATTGGCATATCATATGCTAGAATCCAAACCATGATTAGAGTCTGGATTTGCAGATTCTTGGCACCATTTCATGAATTCCTTCCAATTCTAATCTAACCATCACTTAACAAAGCCAGATTCTGATAGCTCCTAATCCAAGATGTCATAAAATTGCACTTCAAATACAATGTAGAAAACCAGAGTCTTAGGGTCTACTTTGCTGTGGGTCCTCAGGTCTTATTTTCTTATGACAAACCTATATAGCTACTTCATTTTTCTCCTTGTGTGATTAATGATGCTTCCACAGTTTTCTAATATAGTTTCCATTTCATATGAACCAAACAAAGACAAAAAACAAAAATTCCCAATACTATAAGATTTGTTTTAAATCATTTCATACAACGCATGTTGATAATATATATCCCTCGATTCCTTCCCCTATCACCTCCCAGACCCACCCTCACTTCTCTACCCCTCCAACTATGTGTCCTTCTTTTGTGTTTTTATAATTTATTGACTCCAAGTTTTGCTGCCAATAAATTTCTGGGTATAGGGCCATCCACTTAATCATAGTTAACCTATCAGGAGCTATATCTTTGGGGGAAACTGACTCTTCTGCTATGCTCCAGAAGCCATAAATGTCCATTATTCCTCAGTTAGGGCATGGGCTCATGAACCTCTTCCTACTCCATGCTAGGATGTTGATTTGCTTCATCTTGTACAAGTCTTCTATAGGCAAGCACAGCTGCTGTCAGGTCATGAGTCAATGGTCTTATCATGTTCTGAAGACACTGGTTCGCTCCAGTCTTCTGTAACCTCTAACTCTTACAATTTTTCTGGCCTCTTCCAAAATAGTTCCTAAGCCTTAGAAAGAGGTGTGATTTTTTTTTCTGAGCACTCCAAAGACACAGATTCTCTACACTTTAACTAGTTGTGAATTTCTGCATTAACATTGTTCACTGGACAAAGAATATTCTCTAATGAGATTTAGACAAAGAGATACTAATATAGAGGATAATCTGATACTGTTTCCATCTAAGCAGAGTAATGATAGTAGGTTCACTTTCAGAGCCCGATGGCTACACTTTCTTAAAGAACCATTTTATTTATTTTTAATAATATTTTTAAAATTTCACATGCATATATACAAAGTATTTTGATCTTATCCATCTCCTACTACACCACTCCAACTCCTCCCAGGACCCATTGACCACATCATCCTGTGTCTTTCTTTTCATGTCCAGTGTTATTCTTATTCTTATACTTACTCCCCACTCCCCACTGAATCTTATTAGCATTGGCCATATACAATACGTGTAAGACCATCCACTGGACCATGCGCAAACTGCTACAGACCACATCCTCAAAGAACAGTGACTTCTTTTCCTCAACCTACTTCAACTGTCAGTACCTTCTCATCTGGGATTCTTATAACTCTCCTCCCTGGCCAGTGCTGAATATTTGATGACCTTGATATCCTACATGTCTGTAATGACAGCCATAGCCATCTGTGCAATGGCTCCATCATGCCCAAGAGACATTGCTTTGCAACAGTTCCCTCAAATCTCTAGGTCTTAAAAGTCTTTTTCTCCTGCTCTTCCATGATATTCCCCAAGGGTGCAACTAGGAGATTGATATAGATGAGTCATGCACAGGTGAACACACATTACTCAGTGCTTTGACAAATCGTGAATTTCTGTATCATTCACTACCCACTGGGAAAAGAAGCTTTTTGGACCAGTGTTGGGGGGGAAAAAGGACAGGTCTACAGATTTATGGATTTGAGCATAAGTACCGAGGAGGTAGTTTGAAAGTGTGGTCATTTAGTGAAACAACATCAGGAGGCTACCCACTAGGGCCAATGGCATCCCCAGCCATGGGCTTTTCACCAGCCTTACAGTATCTTCCTTAGAGGTACACGAATTCCCTCCTGTGGAAGAGTTCTAAAATACAAACAAAAGTTTAATGGTTACCCCCATAACCATCAAGCTATGATGCACCAATGGGCACAACTTACCTGGACATTTGGGACTGAAGTATACAGGCTCCAATGCTGGATATGGCCATTTATGTCTTTTCTCCCCCAGTAGCTTAGATAGCATCTAGCAACAGTATGAAAGTTAGCCAGCAGGGAAAGTTTCCTCATTAGTTTACGACTGATTTCTCTATGTCCTGCAACAAAATTGTGTGGTGTTTTCAGCAATACGCTCTTCCTGTCTAGTTATGGTGGGTGGCTGAGAAGAATAATGGCCTATGCTGTGCCTCACTGATCAATGGGTCATTTGGAGATGTTTTAAAGGGTCACTTAAAATGATTATACTTAAATGCTGTCTCATTAGTGAACTAACATAAAATTGTAGGGATTTCAAATTTCTGCATGAATGCTTTAATATGTGCCAGAGAGCTTGATTCAGATAATGGTAACAGCCCCCTGCAGAACAGAGTAGAAAAGGACTAAGGGAAGAGATGGCACAGACCTAAGCCTGAGCCTGCCTGCTATCAGTGCTTATACCACCAAAAACTCTACTTCGTTTGGTCTATGGATGCCTAAATATGAAAGAGACCCACTTAGATTCTATCTAAAATCTATGCTTGTGAAATTGTGAGTTTACTTTTTAATTACAGAGGTAATGTGACCTCTTGGGAAATATTTTAAGATTTGGTGGCAGCTGTAATCTAAATGCTTTGATTAGGCATTGACTCAAAAAAAAAAAAAAAAAAAAAAAAACCTCCTGAAAATGGCTGCAATATTCTTTAGCAAAGCCTGCCACCTAGTGGCAACAATATGACTAACAAAGAACTTGGTTTTAAACCATAGAAAAGACAGAGCCCTTGAGTATGAGTGGTGAATATAATTACCATCCTATCTAGACAATGTTCTAAAAAATTTACTCTAGGTTGAAAAGAAGAAAGTGTTCTAAAAAATCACATGAATCTTCCATCTTAGTTCTTCTAGAAAAATTTAAATTTTACACTCACCTATTCCCAAATCTTGACCTTTTCGTCTGTCTCCAATAACAGTATACAGCGTGTGAGACCTGGAATCCTTTCCAGAATGTACGTAAGATGGCAGCCATGCATATTCCTCTTGTATTTTAGCTAACTGCTACAACAGCTGCAACAATATATTCACACTTAGTGAGGAAGTTAGTGGGGGATGGTTTGGACTTTTAAAAAAAATGGTGCCTGAGTCTTTAGCCTCGGTTGGCCTGGACCTCGTGGTGTTCCACAGGCTGCCTTTGAATGTGAAATGTTTCTCCTGTGTCTGCCTCCTCAATGTTGGGATTCCAGGCATGCATAAACTATCATGCCCAGCTCATATGGCTTTTGTGTAACCTCTTATGAAAAGAATGTTGGAAATTAATGAATGGGAGAGGCTAAATGCCTCATACTTCATATTTCATAATATTTTCATAAAAGGTTGAATGACTGGGAGGATGGAAATAGTTTGTGCTTTGAAGGAACACAGCACACACTGTATTTTTATTGAAATTCGAAAAAGGTCTTCAAACACATTCTCCCTGACATTTCCTTTGCTTCTATTTGACTGTCTCTTGGACAGTATTAGTCTACAATCCAAATAATGTGTTTCAAACACTTCACAGTGACTCAAATAGCTAAGTTGGGTTTTTTTTTGTTGTTGTTGTTGTATGTAGAACATAGCCCAGCTTTTGATTAAAGTCTTATGTGGATAGAGGCCTAAGGTTCCCTGAAGAGCCATGTGGTGTAAGGCACTCTGAAGGGGTCCTGCCCAGTTTTAGATTTTAGAAATATGTCTGTCCTGGGAAAGTTAGGGCAAAAAGAGAAAAAGCAGATGGATCATTACAGGCTTTCATACGGGATCAACTCCTAGCATATCTCTAGATTTTCTTAGACACTTCAGATTTTACACATCTCAAACTGAACTGTGACTGTACCTCTTCCAAACATGCTTCCTTCTGTGTCTGTCTCACAGCAAAAGGTACTTCTCTCCTCAATCTGGTTATAGAAACCATTAGACTACAAGTCATTTTTGGTCGCTGTCTTCCTCTCTCCTTATATCCAGAAACCAAACCAATAAAAAAAAAAAAAAAAAAAAACCCACCAAAATCACAACAAATAAAGACCTAAGTGTACAGCCTCAGATTGAATTCTTGTCCGTGGAACAAGGCTCAGATCTGGTCAGAAAGTGATGTTTGAGAGATGACTCAGCGTTTAAGAGCACTTGATACCTTGCAGAAGACCTTGGTTCTGTTCCCAGCACCCACATTGTTGTGGTTCAATATGCTTGAATATACTACTCACCCATTCAGAGTAGTACTGTTAGGAGGTGTGGCCTTGTTGGAGTCACTGTAGAGGTGGGCTTTGAGAAACCCTTTTCCTAGCTGCCTAAAAGATAGTGATAGTTTTCTCCTAGAGGCCTTCAGATCAAGATGTAGAACTCTCAGCTCCTTCCCCAGCACCATGTATGCCTGCACACTGCCATGAGTGGCATCATGATAATAATGGACTGAACCTCTGAAACTGTAAGTCAGCTCCAATTAAATGTTGTCCTTTATAACACCCATGGTCACAGTGTCTCTTCACAGCAATGAAATCCTAACTAAGGCACACATGGAGGAACACAACCAGCTGTCACTCCAGTTCCAAGGGCTACAGTGCCCTCTTTTACTTTCAGGTCACTGGCACTTTCAGGTACATGGTATACATATACCCATGCAGGCAAAAACACTAATACACATAAATTATTTTAAAAGATGCTAATTACCTCCAAACAGCCATCCCATTATTGTACCAGTGCATGTATCCTCCATGGTAGGTCAAGATTGTAGCTTGCAGGGTCTACTCCTGGAAAAGACAATTGATGTGTTTTTCCTTGGCAGCCTACATGGTACCTCCTATCCCTGTGAACGCTAGCCAGCCAAAAGGAAATTATCTTCCTAATATGCTCAAGACTGATTTTTTATTTCCTGCAGTCAAAGTGTGTAGTGTCTCCAGTACTCTCTACTTATGGTAGACAAAAAAGAGCAGTGATATGCAGGTGTTGCTTTTGCAGGCCTTGTGTGCTTCTTTGTCTGATAACCTACAGGGAACTAGCCCATAATTATCATTTGATAACTCACGTCTTGCACTGTTCACCCATGCAGAGTACCTCCATTCAAACTTCATTCTAAAACTGGTGGAGTTGGAGAAATGCTTCAGAGTGTTCGGGGTGATCTTCGAAAGAACCCTAGATCAGTTCCCAGAACACTCACCAGATGGCTTTCAACTGACTCTAACTCCAGCTCTAGGTGATCCAGTACTAGCTTCTGACTTCTGTAGATACGTGCACTCAAGTGCCATAACCGTACACAAACACATATACGTACATGCAATTGAAAATCAAATCTTTTAAATAGATTTTAAAGAGCATTTTGTTGTTATTTTTTAAACTAGTATGCTTCCATAAGGCTTTTTCATAAATCCTCAGTGTTGGTTAAATTGCTCCTTCCTCATTCCTCTGCCCCTTCCCTCCATCTCTGCTTAAACCTTCACTACCAAATATACCCCTTCTTCCATACCACACGTGTTCTGCTATCTCCTCTTATTATATATTTTGATTGGGTTGTAAGATAGTTGGCCTCCACGTGGCATTTCAGACACCTTTCCCATTGGTTAATCATCCCCCCTAGAGTGTTCTCACTTCTCCTCTCTTTCCAATTCCCTCCCCACCTCTTCCCATCCCTCTTGTTCCACCTCTCTACTATTATTTTAGATAAAATGTACACACTAACTTGTATAATTAAAGTTAAAAACCAAAGGGGAATTTGTCCCCCTAACTATACTGTACATTTCTATAGCTAATTCAGTTTTAAAGTTAACCTGGGAACATACATGTTCTTTTGATCATTTTAATTTATATCAAATTCTAGTAAATTTTCTTTTATAGCACATTTAAAAGGATTTGGGTTTTAAATTTTTTAAATTATGTGTGCATATGTATATCCGTGAGAATGTGCATGCATTAGTACCAATGTTCTTTGAGTCCAGAAGAGGGTATTGGAGCCCTGGAGCTGGTGATATGGTCGCTGAGAATAGACTGTAGGTCCTCTGGAAGAACAGAAAATGCTCTTAACCCCTGAGCTGTCTCTCCAAGAAGAGCCAAGGAAGTTACTTTGAAAAGTTTGTAAAAATAGTAGTGTTGACTAAAATGAGCTTCGGAATTATGTTATATTTGAAACAGAAACATGCCAAGCAAGAAGATGGGTCTTTGTATTAATATTGAAATAACAATGAATAGAATATTCAGGAACAAACTATATTTAAATATATTGGAGAATATCAACATTCAACCCTCATATTTAACATTCATTAAATTAAAATACTCTCATGTATGTAATAATAAATGAAACAGGTTCATTTTAGAATAAATACATAAACAAGGAATTCCCTTTTATAAAATTGAAATCTCATTTGGCCTTCACTGTATGTAAAATGTAATAGTGTAAATAATGAAACAATAGAACATTAGTTCTTCAACAGGCAGTATAAAATTATAGTGGTATAATTAATTAAGTAACTTAAAATTAGATCCATATTTTGTGTCAAAACTAATTAAAGAGTTAAAGATAGCATGACTTGAAAACAGCATTGGACAGTCAACAAACCATAGGAAGAATGCTTCTTTATAAGGATAGTAGAAAGGTTAGACAGCTTCTACAGGAATCGTTAAAGCCAGCATGATGGCTCAGCAGATAAACTTGCTTAGTATTTACTGTGCAACTAGAGTTCAACCCCCAGAACCAACTCTGAATTGTGCGCGTGCACACACACACACACACACACACACACCATGCAACACACATGTAGAAAAAAAACAGTGAAAAGGTAGAAGGTGATAACTATTTTAAAATATTATGCCTCAACAAACAAGTCAAATGGAAACAACTGTCATGAATAACTTGATGTAGAAATATAAAGAATTAGCATATCATATAAAGAGTTTATATGAACCATAAGGCAAATGCAATAAGCTGGGCTTAATTATATGTATAAGTACAGGTAAGTAAAGGTGATAAAATACATAAAAATTATGCAAAAAGAACTTTGAGGATGTATGTGAATTAAATTTTTTGATACTTTCAAATTTTGCCATTAATGCATTATGTGTTTTCAGTAAACATCAAACATTATACTACATCTTAAGAGTGACAGGGCTTTTTTTTTTTTTTGTATGTAAAGATTCTATTTTTGGAATATACCAAACTAAATACGCAAAATCTCTATATGCCCACAGGAACGTAGACACTTGACATTCCTGGTAAAATATTTAATCAAGTTGAAAAGTAAAACACATGGTTGATAAGATTCTTTGCTACCTGAATCAAATAGTGTGGGTAGCCTGTATAATGACCAACTCCTCTTCTTATAGGAAAACGCCCATAGATAACACACTGGTGACAACTCACCAGACTTGTGTTGGGGATCTGTGGATAAATATCCCTGTGCTTGGATACCCTGGGACTTTGAGCTGAACCCTAACTCTATCACTTGTGAAGAGTGTGTCCTTTACATGTCATTGCACCTTAGACTCTGTTTCATCATTTGAGGAACCAAGTTACACCGATGACAGTGTTGAATCAATAGGGAGACTTAAGTAATTCCATGGTGATGGGTGGAAGTTGCTACCTGTTTAAAGCTCTCGGTCAAGAAAACCACTTGTTTCTGCCCTCTTGTGTCTTCGTACAGTTCCTGAAGTACTTGTTGCAGTGACCTTTACGATGGTCCTGTTCCATCCTCATAAGGCATTCCAGGACTGAGAGAGAGAGAGAGAGAGAGAGTTCATTTTTGCCTTAGGGTTTCTATTGCTGTGAGGAGACACCATGACCACAGCAGCTCTTATAAAGGAGAGCATTTAATTAAGGCTTGCTTATAGGTTCAGAGGTTTAGCCCATTGATATCATGGTGAGAAACATGGCAGCATGAAGGCAGACACAGTTCTGGAGAAGGAGCTGAGCATTCTACATCTGTAACAGCAAGTAGCAAGAAGAGAGACAGACAGACAGACAGGCAGACACTGGGCCTGGCTTGAGAATCTGAAACCTCAAAGCCCACTCCCACAGTGACACACTTTCTCCAAAAGGCCACACCTTCTAATACCTATCAAATATCACCACTCTCTAATGACCAAGCCTCCAAATATATGAGCCTATGCAGCCATTTTCATTCAAACTACCATATTTTGGAGTCACAGAAGTGTGGTTTATTTGTTAGAGTCTTAGGGAATATCACCGTTGAATTTAACCATAATTTTAGACAGCAAAATTTTACCTATGAACAGAAGTCATTTCAAAAGTAATATGAGGGTCATTTTACTTATTTCCAAATGCCCATGTGCCAGGGACTATAGGTGCCCTAAACAACACAATTTCCAATACTTGACATGGTTACTTATAGAAAACCATTGTACACACTCTGCAAAGTGCACATCAGCGTTTTCCTCCCTGTGTATTTTGATTTCAGTATATTTCAAATTTCTCAGCAGTCTCATGGATGCATTTATTGTCTCATGGATTGGTGGGCACACAATCTTAGAGAAGGCATGGAGCACTGTGGTAGTAGCTTCTAAAGATGTCTTTGTCTTAGTCCCTGGACATGCTATTTTACATTACCTTGATGACAAACAAATAACATGCAGGGATGATTAAGAGTCTTCAGCTAGAAAAAATAAATGGTTGTATATTGTCTAGTCAGGTACAATGTAATCACTACAGTTCTTCCATGTTGAAGAGGGAGGCTGAGTCTGAGTAACAGGAGATGTCAGCAGAAGCAGCTGCAGAGAAGAAAAGAAGATGTTGGCTGGCTTTGGGGGTTGAAAGAACCCTAAACCAAGAGACACAACAGTTATTAAAACATGAAAAAGTTTGGTTCTTCCCAAAAGTCTCCATTAGGGACACCACGACTTTTTCCTGGATGAGAATCACTTAGGATTCTGGGTTCCAGGTTGTGTGAGAGGTTGTTTTCAACTCAGATGCTGATGATAATGGAATGTAGTACCTTAGGGATGCCTACAGGCAGTGTGTAGGAATGAACTTTTGACGGTGTGTGGGTGATACCTACAGGCAGTGTGTAGAAACACCAGCTGTGTCTACAGTGTGCTGCAGATGCCTACAGGAAGTGTGGATGAATGTCACTTGTGTGTAGGACATGCCTTCAGACAGTATGTAGGATTTCCATCTGTGTCTACAGTGAGAGAGATGCCTACAGGCAGTGTGAAGGAATTCCACCTGTGTCTATATGTATAGGATATTTGACAAGGGAAACGCTGCAAAGAATCCTGCAGCATTGTGCTTAGTTCATAATTTTGGCAAAACACAATACAAAATATATGGTGCATGCCTGCCATCCTGGTACTGCAGCTGGAAGCAGATGTCTATGCATCCATGACCAGCCAGTCAAGTCAAAATGGCAAGTTCCAGGTTCAGCAAGAGACCCTGGCTCAAAAAATACAGTGGAGAGTAAAAGAGTAAGATGCTCAGCATTGACTTCTGGCCTCTGCACAAGTGCGCGTGCACGCGCGCGCGCGCACACACACACACACATGCATGTTCTGGAATTGACAAGTTATCATGGCAGGGTTGGAAGGCTAAGCAAAACTTTCCCTCTTTGCTAGGCAGTAAAAATGGGTAAGAGTAAGTATGTGATGGAATGACGTAGTAAAAAAATATTTTAAAAATCCCAGGGTGGGGTTTCTTCCCGTCTTAGACTATTTATGTTTCCGGATGAAAGACACGCACAGTCTTTGGACCCCTTCCAAAGTAATATAGATCAGACATAACAGAAGAAGCCATCATGAGATAAAAATAGAATATATCAGAGGGAGAGAAAGAGAGCACCACAGAGTAGGAGTCAAGAAACCGTCGCCCGTGGGCTGGTCAACTAGAATGAAGAAGAGCTCAGATAAAACATAGTAAAGAGTAGTAATTCGATGATATCAATAGAGAAATAGATTCTAACAGCATGGGTAGTAGATAGTTGCCCAGCTATTGTGTTGTCTAAGACATATTTAAAAATACAAGTCTGGATGTCTTTCATCTGGGAACATATATAGTCTAAGGCAGGGAAGAAAACCCTCGATGGGATTTTTTAAATACTTTTTACTACAGAATGAAAGGGGTAAGACCACAAGAACCCTTTTAAATACACCTCCAGTGACCTAAATGCCTTTTATTAGGCCCCTCCTCTTAAAGGTTCTACCGCTTTCAAACAGTCCCATCACATTGTTGAAGCCTTTAGCACTGGGACATTTAAGGGACATGTTCAGGGTTACTTAAGATGCAGTCTGCAGCAGGATTTAACACTGCAGTTCTCTTTGCACTGCCTAGGATTGAAGTCTGACTCTTCTCCTCTGGCTGTGTGCATATTAGTTAGACTCAGTGCTATTTGCCCCTCTGATAAAGGGGCACAAAGATACTACCTTCAAGAATTGATGTACAAAGTAAAAGAAACACTAAAAAGTGCTTGCCATGGAGAAACCACCATTCTTAATAGAGATCTCGGAGAACCTCAAATTTCTGCAAGAAGGAGCCAGAGAATCTTTATTTTTCTATTTCTCCTGTTTCCTCATATTGAGACAAGATATTGTTCCATAGCCCAGAGTGGCCTGGAGTCCAGCATCCTCTTGTTTCAGCCTCCAGAGCGCTAGGACCATGCTAAGGGTGAATGAGGCCTGTTCTGTTTCTTATTTGTTTAAAAAATATATGAGGGATGTGGTTACATAAAGATTTTTCTATTTATTTCATTATTTAAGTAATAAAAGATGGACTAGGTATTCATCTCTAATTCCATTTCTTTTTTTAAGTGAAATCCCATTAGCTCAAAAATCCGTGTGGAATCAGACCCCATTTTTACACTTTTATTCTTCCTTCCTCTATTCCCTCCTTCCTTCCTGTCTCCCTACCTCCTGGGTGTCTGTCTGTCTGCCTGCCTGTCTGTCTTTATCTCCTGAGAATTTCATTCACTACTCGTGACTACAGTGTTACACAGGGTCTCCTTTGGTCCGGGCTGACATCAAGCTTGTAGCTATGAATGGTCTGCAAATCTGATCCACATGCTTCTGCTTCCTGTGTGTACCACCACTCCCCGCTCCTTTAACACAGTCATCATATTAAACGTGGCCCACACAAGTAGGCTTTTGGCTATTGGGCTTTGAGGATTCCCTCCATCCAATGTCCTACTCAGGGATGAGGTGTAGACCTGTGGTTGCCAGGTCCAGACACTCTCCATACTAGCTGAGTGACACCTTTGGGAGCCCATTCAATTTCCTTCTCCCCTGGATATTCTCTCAGCCTATGAGGAGCCTATAAACAGAAATCTGCTGGGGAAGCACCTGAGCTGTATGCTACTGCCACCTTGTGGTCATATCTCTTTCTGTGACTCAGCCTTCTATTCCTTTTGAGCCCCCATCCTCATTCTCACACCATGTTCTTTCTGTCCTCCCAGAAAAGGAACAACCAAGTGCATGAGCAGGGTCCCATGTAAATCCAAATACTGCCAAAGGCTGGAGTAGTCAAGGTTTTCAGACTGGGCAGTAAATTACCTGTCCCAGTTTTCCTTAGAATGGCTCCAGTTGGGCATGAATGGTTGGATGTAAACTGTTATGTGTTACAAATTATGAATCCCTCCATGGTACCCTTCAAGAAAGTTCATACTGGAATTTTAGGCATGTTCACTGATCATGCCAACATAAATTTATTCTCATCCAGGTTGAAATGCTTAAATGTCATTCATAATGGGACTTATAAATAGTTGATGTTTCTTTCAAATATGAAACCTGGGAAGAAAGTGCGAGTTCAAAGCAGATCTGGCATCTGCCTAGGACCCAGTTCCTGGTTCTCAGGTGGCATATTGCTGTGACCTCCTACCATGCACGGGACATGGAGGGTCCTCATATAAACACACTAGTTCAACTCTTGAAGAGCCAGCCCTGATGACCTCAGCACGACATAGGTCATACTTTTTAAGACTATGTTGGTCAGATTTCAGCATGTGAGCTTGGCATATGTACTGAGATCATTGCATTGATCAAATCAGAGAGGTAACATGGAACTGTAAATCAGTTTGGGGGCAGGGGATAGAGCTCAGCGATGGAGTGTTATCTAATGACACCCTGGACTCTAGCCCCACTCTGCGAAGACTTATTAGCTTAGGCTTTGAAATTCAGTAAAAATTTCTGCTGCTCCAAAGTCAACTAAGTTGACATTAAAACCTGCATGCGATGCTATTTATGAGGGGGTGAAGGTGTTTATATCAAGCATAATGAGTGGGATCTTTCAAAGAATGAAGATTCATAGTTTAATTATGTTGTCTTGGTGACTGTCTGCTTCTTAAATGAGAATAATAAAAGGCTTCTGTGATCTGAGTATAAAATAATTGGGCAAGTATACTAGATTTGAAGTTCTTTATACCTAATCAGATGACTCCCAGTGGAGTCTTCCATGTCCGCTCCTCATTGGAGAAATGTTTTCCTATTTCAGTTAACTTCTTCATTATATGTTCACATGGCTACAGCAGACAGCAGGAAATGAGGGTTTCTTACCCATTTCATCATAACAGTGAGTTCCACTGCTAGTTAACATAGTTTCGATGGGAAATGTCCCCAGAGAAACATGTATTGGCAACTTAGTCCTGAGCAGTAATGTCCAGAGGGTATTGGGTCACAATGACTTTCAATAGATTAACCTCTGATGGTTTCACTGCTGAAGGGACTAGAGGAAGGTGGTCGGGGTTGTAGAGCATTTCATCTAGCTCTAGAAATTGAGTCAGTCTCTCTCTCTCTCTCTCTCTCTCTCTCTCTCTCTCTCTCTCCTCTCTCTCTCTCTCTCTCTCTCCCTCCCTCCCCTGATGCTCTATCTTGCTCATTTTCATTCCTGTACACTATAAAGCACACATCCTTTTCCCAACATGCTCTTCCACTATATGATTTCTGCCTCACCACAGGCCTCAAACACAACCAGATCAACCACGTATGGACATCCTCCCTCCCTGCAGTTGCTTCTCTTGGGCATTGTGTTTCCACTAGTTGACACATTGACACACTAGTACAATATCACCAGGAGGTGACTTCTCTGGAAGCTACGTCAGAAGAGACTGATCTAATCTGACATGTCTGCTATTGCTGTAAGAATTCTTCTTTTCTGTGATCTGGTATGTTTTTTTTCTTTCACAGTTTCTCACCCCCCTCACTATTAACAGATCATTAGTTTTCTGCTTACTTGGGCCCCTTGGCACATTCAACATTCAGCTCTCTGCTCCCCTCCCCCTCTGGCTCACGTTCCTGAGAAACACCAAGCCAGGTTGAATCTGATGCTCATTGACTTGACCCTTGAACTCCAGCAGATGAGCATAAGGGGTCATGTTAGAAACATCAGCATGGGAAACTTTTATGCAGGTAGAAACACGTATTTGACACTATACTCGATACCATCCCCTGTTTTCTCTTTTCTGTTTACCTGGCCCATCTACAATACCATTCCTGAGAATCCCTTTCCACACCCTCCTTGATGTCCAGTGCCCAACACTTTCCTCCTCTCTCTGCTCTCATTTAATGATCTTTCTCCTAACTTCATCAGAGAAAGGGGCACCTCTCTGAAAAGGCCTTCTTATAGCTGCTGCAGTTCAGTCAGATGCCCAGTTCTCTGCCCTCCTTCACATTACAGTAGATGAATGAAATCAGTCTAGTCATTCAGTCAATGTGCATGGTGCCTCATCCCCTCTGGACCACCCAACGGCTCTCTTCTACATTTATCTGTGATCTCTCTCAAAGCATCTCTTGTTTTACTCTAACCTGTAACACCTCTGCTTAATTCCACATCTTTCTACAGACATGTTTTCTATGCTAAATAAAATCTTCCTGGAAAAAACATGTTCCTATGATACAAGATTGTTTATATCAGCTGACTCTTTTTAATGGTAATTTTGTTTCTTGGCAGGAGAGGATAGGACATGTGTAGGGAGGCTTGCATGTGGAGGTCAGAGGACACCTTTTAGGAGTGGGCTCTCTCCTCCCACCATGTGGGTTATGGGGATCAAACTCAGGTATCCGGCTTGGCAGCAAGCACCTTACCTGCTGAGTCATCTTGCTGGTCCTTGGCACTTTTGGCCCAAACTCTCATTGAATTCCTCTCATCTACAAACATTATTGATCTGTATATGTTGAGATCTGATATTCAATCTGTAGTCTATATCACATTTGATTTCTCTTTGTCTATGAACCAAAGAAATCATTTCCTGTATCTTACCAGACTCCTGACTTCTGTAGTCACTTGTTTGTTGAAGCTAGTTCTGGGCCATCTTTGTAAAGGCCCATGGTTTTAAAGGCATCTCTGTGCTGCCTTCCAAATGAACTTGTGTGCCCATAGATTCCTTTGGAAACCTGAAGTCGTACAATAAATTATCTACCTGGTCTCATTACATTGACATTATATAGACCTTTAATTTGACTTTTTTTAAGATAGGATCTCACTAAATGGGTCTGGTTGGCTTGAACTCACTATATAGAACAAGCTAGCTTCCAGCTCACAAAGCTCTATCTGTCTCTGCCCTGCGGGTGTGTGAATTAAAGGCATGTATCACATCTGATTATATGTTCTGCCAAAGTTTTTCAAAATTAAGATTCTCCAAATTGGTTTTGTTCCCCTTTTCAAGCCTGCTTCTCCCTAAAGGTGCCTTTTAGGAAATGGAGCTGACATTCACAATGTTGTTTAGCTCATGTATCCCCTTTCAAACCCCAGCTTGGTGTTATTATTGTCTCATGTAGTGTGGATCTCTGGGTTTTATCACCTCTGCCTTCACAATACATTCAGAATCAAACCATCTTTCAAGATTTCTCTCCAACAAATATCCTAGAAAGCCCTTCTCTCCTTACAGAGCTATTGTGGTAGTTGTAAAAAAATACCCTCTTTTTGGTATATTTTAGCTCCCTGAAGTCACCGCACAGCATGCATGAAGCCACTGCTGAAGTGTCAGTCAATGTTGTTTGTCCTTCCCAAAACTCTATCATGGCTTTCACTCACAAAGTCCGGTTGCTATAGTGACAGAATGATCCTAACCGATCCCAATCCTGGCTATTGGAGATGAAATCACAAGTGCCTACTGACTCCTCTGTGAGGACAGTGTGAGCCCCCACCTCTTGTGTTTATCTAATGCTTTCTTCTCTTGATCTCATGTCTTATTCATATGTCATATTCTATACTTACCTTCCACAGATGCCCTACATGAGACAAGAACTTAGTCTGTCTGTCATTCCTACCTCTCTTCCCAAAATACATCAAAATTGCAAGTTGGTGTTTAAAAATACATGTCCCTATTTTCTTTACCTGCATAGCACCACAGGAGCAGAGCGTTTTCCATTGTCCACTTGTGTATCTGTGTCCCAACTCGATTTTATTGTCAACTAGGCACAGCATTGTATCACTGGAAAAGAGGGAAACTCAACTGAAAAAATTGTCTCAATCAGATTGGTCAATCAGTGAGAGCCCGTCTTGATTGATGTTTGAAGTGGGAGAGTGCAGCCCACTGTGGGTGGCACAATTCCTAGGCATGTGATATAGAGATCCTGCATGACCCATGGGCTGTGAGGTGCCTAGCAGTTAGGATATACACACAAGATTTGTCATTTGAGAAAGCTCAGTTTATTGATATAGGCATACCTTATCGTATCATGCTAATATAAAAGTTAAGCAGACATCTCACCAACTGCGGAACTTGGACAGGAAAGGCTGCAGGATTCAACTTGGGAAAGTTTTACAGTAAGGACACTTCAGAAGCCTGAGGCTCAACTCACATTCTTTACCCTCCTACTCCCGCCCACCCCACCCATTCCTGTAAAGCCCTTCAGCTGTATCTGGGTGGGAGGATAACACTAATGGTGTTCCAGAAACTCCTTAGGAGCTTTGGCCAGCCAGTACTGACAAGCCAGCATCTGTGAGCAGACTGACAACTCTGAAAGTTCAATGGTCATTGAAACCAGGACCTTGCACATTTTCAGGTCCTCTTGCTGACTAGTGTCAACAGAGGCCAGAGAAGCAGTGTTTCTGGAGCACTGGCTGTGTGATCCTAGTGACCACGCCTAAAGATCCAATGTTTGTATCATTTTTTGGGCAGTAGCTTTCCATGAATCAGGGCTCACAGCTTGAGGCTAGTTCACCAGCTTATCATCAATAGTTTGGGATTAGTTGCTTAGCATATCAAAGACTGCCTGGAGCTTGCTTTTGGGGCCTAGTTCTTATCAGAGCTGCCTAGTGACAAGCTCCTATTTTACAGGCATCACATTATTCCAAATCATACAAAATAGCTTTTAAGTCACACAAAATGGTTTCACTTATGTTCCTACCATGTGGAGCTGGACTGCATAAGAACACTAGTTTAACATGAGCCAGAGAGCAAGTCAGCAAGCAATATTCCTCTGAGATTTGTATTTCAGTTCCTGACTCCTTGTTATGTCTTTTCAGTGTGGAAGAATTTTATAATTCAGTCAACAAAACAACAGTTAGTGAAACCTCATTATATATTAAGAAGGTATTTTGAAGAAAAAAAAGCAGTAACCTTTAAAAGGGTTATTTTTCAGACTTAACTAGTTAAAAGAAAGATCCAGTATAAAGTGTGACAGTATGGGAAATATTTCTGTGAAAGTGCCATGAGAGTCTAAGCAATATATAAACAAAACACTATGACTGTCGTGGATATTCCTGGTGTGGTAGAACACACCTGTGATCCTGGCACGAACAAAGCAGAGACGGAAGATGGTGAGTGAGTCCAAGTTCACCCTCAGCTCTGCTGTGAAACCTGCTCCTAGGTGGGAAAGTTTAGATGGTGTCAAACTATCTTTACTTGTACTCAAGCACATAGTTTGACATAAGCTGTCTATCAACTGTCTGTTGCATGTGTGTGTGTGTGTGTGTGTGTGTGTGTGTGTGTGTGTGTGTGTGTGTGTGTGTGAGAGAGAGAGAGACAGAGAGAGAGAGAGAGAGAGAATATCCACTTTATCCCATGTATGAGAGTTATATAGGAAACTGAATCCACTGTAATCCAGCAAGGCCTTAATCCTCTAAAAGTATTTAAATTAGGGATCCTTGGGTTTGCATTAGGATAGGAACTCCAAGATTTCCATTTTGAGTAAGACAGACATATACAGAGCTGAGTAGGATTTTAAGATAAAATGAGCACAGGGCATATAAATACCTACCTGTGAATTTTCTTTTTCATTAAATACCTTGCTAAGAAAGTCAGGTCACCTGCACTAATAGAAGTTTAGCAATCTTTAGTCTCACTCCACTGAAGTAATTCACTGAAGTAAACTGAAGGCGTGTACCCCTACACTTCTCGGTTTTATTTTACCTCCCACATATGTGGAATCCTCTAGAAAATCATCCTGAAGATCTGCTGCACCACAAAAACAGGTAGGGTCAGACCGTCTTCACGGCTCTCTTAACCAGTGGTAAATCAGATAAATTTCCTCTCCCTTTTATCGATTTTGAAACGATTCCTCTAGACTTGCAGTGAGCAGTAGGTATGGGAGAAAAATCTTTTACCTTTAACCAAAACTAAGATTAAAGATTTAGCATGACAAGCTACTTGGAACCACCATCGGAGCTGTGGATAGGAGCAAGATCAAGGTAGGATATTTGGAAACAGACAAAGTTTATGCTGGGTCTTCTCTCTAAACAGTCGCCCTTTTATGTAGTCTCCAGCCCTCATTTAAAGATGCAGTGCCATTGTACAAAAGCCCCACCTGTTCCCTAAGTATGGCTTCCTCCAAAGCCACTCAATGTCCCTCCTCCTGTTTGTCCCACTCTCTCTAAAACTTCTCAAGGCCAGTAGGTGCAGGGAGGGAGAGCAGGGAGAGGAATGGTTGAATCCATTTGCTTCAACCACTGCAAGCTGATATGATCAGGCTTTTCCTTAACTGTTATTTGTTCCAGCTTCGCATCTGGCCAGCCATATGATTCCTGTAGAATGGTTGTAAGGTCAATGACATGTAATATGTATCAGAAACTCATGATAAGTAACAGTATTTGGGGGGATTGGTTATTTTTATTTTATTTTTTTATTTCTCCCTTAATTTTTTCTTTTTTTGATTGATTGATTTTGTTGTTTGTTAATTTCATACATACACATACACACACAATCACAAGCAAGTATGCACACACATCAATCCTTTTCTAGGATCATTACTTTTGGTTTTATCATCTGGCCCATTTAGTTTATCCAGGGCTATCTGTCACCATTGGGTTAGAAGCACCCCTGGAACCTGGTGGGGGTCATTGATGGGTACAGGACTCAAGCAATGACTTCCTTCCTCCCTTAAGCTGGCAATGAAATTATTTTTAGGAACAAAGACTCTCTTCAGTATGAAAACCCTGGGGTCCTAGAGATGGAATAGGTGAAGTATATCCTACTACTACAACTGGAGAGTTGTACTGCGTTAGGCAAGTCACTGTCCTGAGATCTGATTGTTCATTTGCCATCTAGAGGTGAACAACATTAGTCTTCATAAGAGTCTCTAGACTAAAGGGATCATGCTTACCCCCTGGACCCCTTTTGTCCTAACTTTCCCTTTACACTTGACTCATGTCAAGCCTGTGAGTATGGCGTGAGGCTCCTTCTGCCTCACTACCGTGAGTATCCTACCAAGTGCCATTTGGTGTGAGACACTTAGCGTCCTCCGAAGGTCAGCCTGAGAAACAGCCCTTTAAAGCCCGCTGTGGCATTTCCCGTCAGGACTGTCAGGAACACTGCTTGTGCCTTTACAAGATGTTCCTTTTTATGGGACTTCAGGAGAATTTGGTGTCTGCTGTGTGTGCCAAGCTGCGTGGCGCTTCTGAGCATTGGGTTTATTTTAAGCTTATGGCCAGTAAATTATGTAACTGACCGAGTTTCCCTTTTTGAGGTGCCTGCTAGAAAGCTTACAGTGAGATTCAGGCTCATCTGGAAGAAGTGCAGTGGTCATCACAGGGTGTTCCAGTCTTTATTTCTGCATCTGTTGCCCCACCTCCATCTTTGTTGTCCTTTTATTGTAATTCCTTTTATATAATTTAAACATTTTTTTAAAATTTATTCATGAGCGCTTAGCTTACTATAGAGTGAGTTGGCTAGCTTGTGCAAACCTCAAGCTCAACACTTAGTACTACCAAAACCAAATTATTATTCTTTTAAATTTCCTTAAATGCTTTCTCAAGTTTGGTGAAAGGAAGGAAGAACGTTGGAAAGTAGGGAAGAAAAAAATATGGATTATATCAATTTCACTTGCTAATACTCCTATAGTTCAGAGATGAGTTACTTTTCACCACATGGTACTAGTTGGGTCTACATAGTAAGTTCTTCCAGGAACTACAGGCCAGCCAGAACTACATAGTAAGACCCTACCTGAAGAGGGGGAGGGATCTAGTGATATAGAATTAATTTTTCCATGAGTAAAATTTTTGACTTTTTAACAAAGGGAAAGAAAGAAGTTTGGCTAGTGAGTGTTTATAGAACATGAGAATGGTTTGGAAAACTACTAGAAAAGAAGTTATGTAAAGGCTGGTTGACTCTGCTCACTATAGGGGAAAGTGGCTCCCAGTTTATTAGAGGGTAAACTGTATGCTCCTCCTGGGTTGGCTTGTAAAATTACTTTTTATCTGGCACAGAACAAGATGGAGAAAAACAATAGCTTGGGATTCTGAAAATCTTACCCTGCCTGTTTTTGTAATTAACTTGCAGAACTTTGGTGTGCGGGTGAACCTTGACTGTTGATTTGACTGAGAAAACCTTAAGGTTACTTAGTAAAGTGCTCCTTTGGGTGTGTCTGGTAGCATTTCCAGGGAGAAGTAACTAAGGAGACAAGACCTACTTTGAATGTGGAATGCCCCGCCCCATACATAGAGAGCAGGGTGGGATAAAAGCTGAGAAAGGAGGAAACCATCAAAGACCAATTCCCTCTGCCCTATCTCCCTCTTCTCTCTCTCTCTCCCCTCTTCCACTCTCCCTCTCTCCCACTTTCCTTTCTCTCCCTCTCTTTCTCTTTCCCTATCTCCTGCTATGATGTGAGCTACCGTGCCTTCATGTTTTCTTTGTTATGATTGATCAAAATCTCTGAAACTATAAGCCAAAGTAAATAATTACTTCAAGTCTTTTTTACTCAGTTATTGGTCACAGTGACAACAGTGTGGCAAAGTTTCGCCCTTTATAAACTAGAAGTAAATCAGAATTTACATTCCAGGAATTGTAAGAATCACATGGGTCAAATTTCTCGTCTACTTTTTATGTACTGGAGCCCAGTGGGAATCATGCATGTCAGCTGTTATTCTTCTTTCTCTTTTCTCCTTGAGCAAAGGATTTCAAAAAGTGTTAATTGGGCTGGAGCCACTGTCACCGAGCCTAACCCATGCTGCTGCTGCTCACCCATCACCCCTCTCTCCACCCCTCCCACCCTGATTGTGCACTAGTGGTCTTAAAATATTCAAAGTCCAAGATGGCAACCCTCAAGGACCAGCTGATTGTGAATCTTTTTAAGGAAGAACAGGTCCCCCAGAACAAGATTACAGTTGTTGGGATTGGTGGCATTGGCATGGCTTGTGCCATCAGTATCTTAATGAAGGACTTGGCAGATAAGCTTGCCCTTGTTGACGTCACAGAAGACAAACTAAAGGAAGAGATGATGGATCTCCAGCATGGCAGCCCTTTCCTTAAAAACAACAAAAATTGTCTCCAGCAAAGACTACTGTGTAACTGCGAACTCCAAGCTGGTCACCATCACAGGGAGGCCCGTCAGCAAGAGGGAGAGAGCCGACTCAACCTGGTCCAGCGAAATGTGAACATCTTCAAGTTCATCATTCCAAACATTGTGAAGTACAGTTCACACTGCAAGCTGCTGATTGTCTCAAATCCAGTGGATATCTTGACCGACGTGGCTTGGAAAATCAGTGGCTTTTCCAAAAGCTGAGTTATTGGAAGTGGTTGCAATCTGGATTCAGCTCAGTTCCTTTACCTCATGGGAGAACGGCTGGGGGTTCACCCAGTGAGCTGTCACAGGTGCATCCTGGGAGAACATGGCGACTCCAGTGTGCCTGTGTGTAGTGGTGTGAACATTGCCAGTGTTTCCCTGAAGTATCTGAGCCCAGAACTGATGCAGAGAAGGAGCAGTGGAAGGAGGTTCACAAGCAGGTGGTGGACAGTGTGTAAGAGGTGATCAAGCTGAAAGGCTACACATCCTGGGCCACTGACCTCTCTGTGGCAGACTTGGCTGAGAGCATAATGAAGAACCTTAGATGGGTGCATCCCATTTCCACCATGATTAAGGGTCTCTATGGAATCAATGATGATGTCTTCCTCAGTGTCTCATGTATCCTGGGACAAAATGGAATCTCAGATGTTGTGAAGGTGACACTGACTCCCGAGGAAGAGGCCGGCCTGAAGAAGAGTGCAGATACCCTCTGGGGAATCCAGAAGGAGCTGCAGTTCTAAAGTCTTCTCCGTGTCCTAGCACTTTACCATCCAGGCTGTAGCAGGGTTTCTAGGGAGGCCATACCCTTCTCATCTGAGCTGTGGTTAGTACAGTGGTGTTGATGTGGTGTGGGGAAACATCTCACTCCCCACAGCTCTGCCCTGCTGCCAAGTAGTAGTTGTGTAGTGGTAACCTGGTTAGTGTGACAGTCCCACTGTCTCAGAGTCACTCGGCCTACTGTTCAGGCTTCCATTACCATGTGTGCTACATTGCTGCCTTTCACACCCTCACCAAACATGCCTAGGCCAACGAGTTCCCAGTTAGTCATAACCTGGCTCCAGTGTGTAAGTCCATTATGCATATCTTATGCATAAATGTTCTACGGGATATTTTATGTATTATATGTGCCTGTAGTGTACATTGCAATATTATGTGAAATGTAAGATCTGCATATGGATGAAGGAACCAACCACTCAAGTGTCATGCCAATGAAAACACCAAATAAACCTTGAACAGTGGAAACAAAAAGTGTTGAATTGGTAGCTGGAGAGATGGTTTAGTGGTTAAGAGCACTCCAGCAACCAGATGGTGGCTCACAACCATCTGTAATAGGATGTGATGCCCTCTTTTGGTATGTTTGAAGATAGCTATAGCGTACTCATGGACATAAAATAAATAAATCTTTTTTTAAAAAAAAAAATGTGGAATTCCCTGAGCCTTAGGTATGGGAGTTGGATTAGAGCTGTCTCATTATGACTGAGCTCTGCATTTCGATAGGTTGTAGTTAGTTGACTAGTCTCCATCTGTTCAAAAAGAAGTTTCCTTGTTGGGTGAAGACTACACTTATATGTATATATAAAGCCAAATATTTAGGGTGTAGTTAGGGATTATACTGGTTTAGTGAAGTGGTTGCAGCTGTAGGTTCTCTGATCTATGACATCACTAGCCCTGGGTAGTGGCTGTTTCCAGTAACAGGCATGATTTTCCTTTTGTTGAGTGACCATAAATTGAGTTACAGAGCTTTCAGTTAGCACCACAGTATGCTACTACTGTACCCTTAGAAATATACTGGCATTCTGGTCATATTGTGATTCATAGGCATCAAAGCTGTATAGGATTGTAAGAGCCAGAGGATGAGGGGATTGTGGTGAGATTGTGCCTCCTAGTAATGGCAAAAGCTACATCCATAAAGTTTTAGCAACATGACTGGATGAACAGGAACTGAACAAGGACACCAACAATAGACATGGCAAAGTGTAGTGGAGAAAGCCCACAAGAACTACAAGCAATTAAGGAATGTTGAAAACAGGAGCTATAGTCTTATCCAGGGAACAACACAGTGTGCTGTCTAGCTTTATGTCAACTTGACACAAACTAGAGTCACTGAAGGGAAGAGAGCCTCAACTGAGAAAATGCCGCCATAAGATTCAGTGATAGGTAAGCCTATAGGGCATTTTCTTAATTAGTGACTGATGTGGAAGGGCACAGCCCTTTATATGTGAGGCCATCTCTGGTCAGGTGGTCTGGGATTTTATAAGGGAGCAAACCATTATTCCTTGACCTCTGTATTAGCTCCTGTCTCCATGTTCCTGCCTCATATGAGTTCCTGTTCTAATTTCCATCGATGATTAACAGTGATGAGAAGAAAAAGCCAAAGCAAGCCTTTCCTCCCCAAGTTGCTTTGGTCTTAGTGCTTTATCACAGCAATAGTAATCTTAGCTAGGATGCACACCGACTGATTATCCAATATCAAATGGCCATCCTTGCGAACATACATTCAAGTAGCATTATACAGACTGAGTAACTTTCATTTATGTATTTAGAAATATACATGCATATACATATATGCATGCACGATCAGTTAATTAAAAAAAAAAAAAGAGGCCATGCACTTGAATGAGAGCAAGAAAAGTCTGTAAGGGTAGATTTGGGTTAAGGAAAAGGAGAGGGAAAATGGTATAGTTATATCATAATCTCCAAAAGTAAAATAAGTAAAACAAAATAGTAACTTGCTAATTTTGTAAATGAATGCTATGGTGGAGTCAGTGGCAGGATGAGTGAGTGTGTAAGAGTTTTATAGTCTGTCAAACATGTTTTGTGGTAACTGAAGGGGAAATGTGCATTTCTCTTTCTTGGCCATTCCAATCAAAAAGGAAATTAAAATAACCACTTGGAAGTATTTTATGCTGTGGTCATCATGGGTTTGCTCATGAGATATTATATCTGAATGACATGCCTTTTTCCATCAGAAGACCAATATTTTCTTTTCTATATGCATGCTCTATTTCTTTCCATCCATAATGAATAAAAAGAATGGGTCAAATTTATTTTCAGAATAAAGGATGAGCTGTGGTGAATTTTAATCAGCGGATGGTCGGATGGTCTTGGACTTGGTTTTTCATCATTACCATTCTGATTAACATAATGGAACTCTGCCTTTTTACAATTTTTCTCTTGCAGTTGGAAAGTAGTGATGTTCTCTCATTGCCCTGATTTCTGTTGGGGAAAACCAGAAGTCTGGGTAGAGAGGATTTGAGTCAGAGTAGGAGAAGGAGATGATTGGAAGCGTTGTTTGCTTATTTTCCTTGCATACACTCTGAGTAAGGAGTTAAATGAAGAAATTTTAAGAAGATACACTAAGCCACAAATCCAAATCCAAAGCAGAGGGAGACAGCTGGGAAACCTGGGGGAATTTTGGTGTTTAAATGTTTTAATGCTTTGTGTTGCAAAGTAGGGACATGACCTTGGTCGACTTTGAGAGACTCAAAGGAAAAGGTATAGAAGTGGATTTTGCAGGTTTCCTTGAGCTATGCAGAAAAAAGGAGGGCATTGGATTTAAGTGACTTTGATTGCAGGATTGAACTCCTTTAGATGCCATTGTATTACAAGATAAGGGGATTATTAGGATTACCCAGTTTTATCACACGCTTGAATATAGCATGTTTTACATAAACTGCAGCATAAAGGTTGTCTTCCATGTATCCAACCTATGACTCAGGCCACATGGAGTCAAAGACAGTTAGGAATTCGACCCTATAAAAAAAATATAGTCTTACCTAAACACTGAAGTTCTTCTGTTTTGTTTTGTTTTGTTTGGGGGGGGGGGCATGTGCCAGTTACTTGGTTCTCAAGCATGATCTTTCTACGTTACAATGTTGAGTCTGTTTCCAATGTTAGAAGTGCTTAAATCTTACTGAAGCCAAGTGCCCATTCCATGTCTTCTAGTAGTTTGGGAAGCATAACTTCTTCTCCTCTAACTACCTCATTATTTTGCTGA
This sequence comes from Mus musculus, assembly GCF_000001635.26. Classification (NCBI taxonomy): domain Eukaryota; kingdom Metazoa; phylum Chordata; class Mammalia; order Rodentia; family Muridae; genus Mus; species Mus musculus. Next base: position 14,725,382 of record NC_000068.7, read on the forward strand.
CTTCTCCTGTTATCTGTGTGTACTCTTATTACTGAAAAATATGGTTATTGATTGGAAAAAGCAAGCATCATAGTAGATAAAGGAATAGAGAAACCTTGGCAAAAAAAAGTAATAAATCTGAAAAAGAATGATACATATCTTCATTGAAGCAGAGTCAAATAGAATTGTGCTTTTTTGGTGTCTAAAGAAGTAAAAATTAAGGCTAGGGAGATGACTCAGTAAAGTGCTTGTTATGCAAGTATGAGGACATGACCAGATCTCTAGCAGCCAGTAAAAAGCTAAGGGTGGTGCTATGCACCTGTAGTCCTAATGATTGAGTGGCTAAGGCAGTAGGATTCCTGGGGCTTGCTGGCCATCTAGTTTAGCCAAATTGGTGAGCTGCAGGTTTAATGGGAGACCCTGACTCAAGAAAACCAAGGTAGAGAACAATTGCAGAAGACACCCAATATTGACTTCTGTCTTTCATAAACACAGCAGAGAAGGTGGAAGAGGAGAAGGAAAAGAGAAGTGAGAAAAAGAGAGAAGAAGCAGAGGAGGGGATATGACAAATAACAAAGATAGAAGTGGCTTGATAAAAATCCTGCTTGGAATCCTAAAGTGAGACAGAATGATCAGAAAAAGACAAGGAGCAGACTAGAGCTAACCCACCCATGAAGGCATATCAAATTTTTCCATCAAACTGAACCACAATTATGGATAGAAATGGGCAGAGATGAAGAAATGTGAAAGTAACCATCCTTTATACTTACCCCAAGGCTTTTTTTCCCTCTGTTGTTTCTAATCCTCTGAGCTCATCAACTTATCTCACCTCTTGCTCCATGTCCTCAGGAGGTACCACCATCATCTTTGACTTAGTTCCAACATTGTTGTTTCCTAGCTGCTCTATGCTTTCCCTTCAGCCATCTTTCACCCAGCTGCAACCTTACCACCAACCTGTATGTTAAATGTTGTCTGTCTGGCCCTGCCTATGTCTGTCTGAATGAACCATCCCATTGCTCTTACTACAAAGATAAAAGTCCTATCAGAGGCCATGACATGGTTACCACCTCCCTTTTAAACCCACTTTTGTCTGTCTCCCTCTCTTTCTTGATCCTCTGGCTACTTAAATAGTATCATCCCTTCCTCTACAGAGGTATTTGTAGATGCTTCTACCTGTGCTCAATCCCCTCCCCTCCCCTCATTTCAATCTTAACTCCTTCCCACTTGGAAACCTTAGCTCAAAGAGCACGTCCCCAATGCCACAGTCTCCGACCCACAGAGACAAGAATAACATGGACACCAAGGCGGATTTACACAGCAGCTTCTTTACTTGTGGCTTTTTCTCTTACAGCTCTCTTCCCCAGCAGCTTCTTCTTCCTCCATCCTTCTTGCAGCAAGCGCTATTCTCCTATCTCATGGCAACTGACCTCATCTCTCTCCATACCATCTCATCCAATCAGAAATCACATATGCGAGCAGAACTTAGGAAATTAGTCTGAACAGGTTAGAGGGTGCGCCAGAGAACCGGACAGCTTCTGGGACGGGCAGAAGCACAGAGCCGCTGAGTCAGCACCCTTGGCAGGCCGCAGACAGCCGGCCACCATCCGGACCAGAGGACAGGTGTCCGCCTGGCTTGGGAGGCGGCCTCAGCCTCAGCAGCAGCGGTCGCCACCTGGGTTCCGGGACTCAGCAGAACCTAGGAAATTAGTCTGAACAGGTTAGAGGGTGTACCAGAGAACCGGACAGCTTCTGGGACAGGCGGAAGCACAGAGCCGCTGAGGCAGCACCCTTGGCGGGCCGCAGACAGCCGGCCACCGTCCAGACCAGAGGACAGGTGTCCACCTGGCTTGGGAGGCGGCCTCAGCCTCAGCAGCAGCGGTCGCCACCTGGGTTCCGGGACTCAGCAGAACCTAGGAAATTAGTCTGAACAGGTTAGAGGGTGCGCCAGAGAACCGGACAGCTTCTGGGACAGGCAGAAGCACAGAGCCGCTGAGGCAGCACCCTTGGCGGGCCGCAGACAGCCGGCCACCGTCCAGACCAGAGGACAGGTGTCCGCCTGGCTCGGGAGGCGGCCTCAGCCTCAGGAGCAGCAGTCGCCATCTTGGTTCCAGGACTCCCGGGAACTTAAGAATTTAGTCTGCACAGGTGAGAGTCTGCACCACAGAAGCTGACAGCTTCTGGGAACTGCCAAAGCAACACAGCTTCTGAGAGAGGCCCTGTTTTGGGCCTTCTTCTTCGACCAGGAGGAGGTCCAAAAACAAGATATCTGCGCACCTTCCCTGTAAGAGAGCTTGCCAGCAGAGAGTGCTCTGAGCACTGAAACTCAGAGGAGAGAATCTGTCTCCCAGGTCTGCTGATAGACGGTAACAGAATCACCAGAAGAACAATCTCTAAACAGAGTCAGCTATAACTACTAACTCCAGAGATTACCAGATGGCGAAAGGTAAACGTAGGAATCCTACTAACAGGAACCAAGACCACTCACCATCATCAGAACCCAGCACTCCCACTTCGCCCAGTCCAGGGCACCCCAACACACCTGAAAACCTAGACCTAGATTTAAAAGCATATCTCATGATGATGGTAGAGGACATCAAGAAGGACTTTAATAAATCACTTAAAGAAATACAGGAGAACACTGCTAAAGAGTTACAAGTCCTTAAAGAAAAACAGGAAAACACAATCAAACAGGTAGAAGTCCTTACAGAAAAAGAGGAAAAAACATACAAACAGGTGATGGAAATGAACAAAACCATACTAGACCTAAAAAGGGAAGTAGAAACAATAAAGAAAACTCAAAGTGAGGCAACACTGGAGATAGAAACCCTAGGAAAGAAATCTGGAATCATAGATTTGAACATCAGCAACAGAATACAAGAGATGGAAGAGAGAATCTCAGGTGCAGAAGATTCCATAGAGAACATCGGCACAACAATCAAAGAAAATGGAAAATGCAAAAAGATCCTAACTCAAAATATCCAGGAAATCCAGGACACAATGAGAAGACCAAACCTACGGATAATAGGAGTGGATGAGAATGAAGATTTTCAACTCAAAGGACCAGCAAACATCTTCAACAAAATTATTGAAGAAAACTTCCCAAATATAAAGAAAGAGATACCTATGAACATACAAGAAGCCTACAGAACTCCAAATAGACTGGACCAGAAAAGAAATTCCTCCCGACACATAATAATCAGAACAACAAATGCACTAAATAAAGATAGAATACTAAAAGCAGTAAGGGAAAAAGGTCAAGTAACATACAAAGGCAAGCCTATCAGAATTACACCAGATTTTTCACCAGAGACTATGAAAGCCAGAAGAGCCTGGACAGATGTTATACAGACACTAAGAGAACACAAATTCCAGCCCAGGCTACTATACCCAGCCAAACTCTCAATTACCATAGATGGAGAAACCAAAGTATTCCACGACAAAACCAAATTCACACATTATCTCTCCACGAATCCAGCCCTTCAAAGGTTAATAACAGAAAAAAACCAATACAAGAACGGGAACAATGCCCTAGAAAAAACAAGAAGGTAATCCCTCAACAAACCTAAAAGAAGACAGCCACAAGAACAGAATGCCAACTTTAACAACAAAAATAACAGGAAACAACACTTACTTTTCCTTAATATCTCTTAACATCAATGGTCTCAACTCCCCAATAAAAAGACATAGACTAACCAACTGGCTACACAAACAAGACCCAACATTTTGCTGTTTACAGGAGACACATCTCAGAGAAAAAGATAGACACTACCTCAGAATAAAAGGCTGGAAAACAATTTTCCAAGCAAATGGTATGAAGAAACAAGCTGGAGTAGCCATCCTAATATCTGATAAGATTGACTTCCAACCCAAAGTCATCAAAAAAGACAAGGAGGGGCACTTCGTTCTCATCAAAGGTAAAATCCTCCAAGAGGAACTCTCAATTCTGAATATCTATGCTCCAAATACAAGGGCAGCCACATTCATTAAAGAAACTTTAGTAAAGCTCAAAGCACACATTGCACCTCACACAATAATAGTGGGAGACTTCAACACACCACTTTCACCAATGGACAGATCATGGAAACAGAAACTAAACAGGGACACACTGAAACTAACAGAAGTGATGAAACAAATGGATCTGACAGATATCTACAGAACATTTTATCCTAAAACAAAAGGATATACCTTCTTCTCAACACCTCATGGTACCTTCTCCAAAATTGACCACATAATAGGTCACAAAACAGGCCTCAACAGATTCAAAAATATTGAAATTGTCCCACGTATCCTATCAGATCACCATGCACTAAGGCTGATCTTCAATAACAAAAAAAATAACAGAAAGCCAACACTCACATGGAAACTGAACAACACTCTTCTCAATGATACCTTGGTCAAGGAAGGAATAAAGAAAGAAATTAAAGACTTTTTAGAGTTTAATGAAAATGAAGCCACAACGTACCCAAACCTTTGGGACACAATGAAAGCATTTCTAAGAGGGAAACTCATAGCTCTGAGTGCCTCCATGAAGAAACGGGAGAGAGCACATACTAGCAGCTTGACAACACATCTAAAAGCTCTAGAAAAAAAGGAAGCAAATTCACCCAAGAGGAGTAGACGGCAGGAAATAATCAAACTCAGGGGTGAAATCAACCAAGTGGAAACAAGAAGAACTATTCAAAGAATTAACCAAACGAGGAGTTGGTTCTTTGAGAAAATCAACAAGATAGATAAACCCTTAGCTAGACTCACTAGAGGGCACAGAGACAAAATCCTAATTAACAAAATCAGAACTGAAAAGGGAGACATAACAACAGATCCTGAAGAAATCCAAAACACCATCAGATCCTTCTACAAAAGGCTATACTCAACAAAACTGGAAAACCTGGACGAAATGGACAAATTTCTGGACATATACCAGGTACCAAAGTTGAATCAGGATCAAGTTGACCTTCTAAACAGTCCCATATCCCCTAAAGAAATAGAAGCAGTTATAAATAGTCTCCCAGCCAAAAAAAGCCCAGGACCAGACGGGTTTAGTGCAGAGTTCTATCAGACCTTCAAAGAAGATCTAATTCCAGTTCTGCACAAACTTTTTCACAAGATAGAAGTAGAAAGTACTCTACCCAACTCATTTTATGAAGCCACTATTACTCTGATACCTAAACCACAGAAAGATCCAACAAAGATAGAGAACTTCAGACCAATTTCTCTTATGAATATCGATGCAAAAATCCTCAATAAAATTCTCGCTAACCGAATCCAAGAACACATTAAAGCAATCATCCATCCTGACCAAGTAGGTTTTATTCCAGGGATGCAGGGATGGTTTAATATACGAAAATTCATCAATGTAATCCACTATATAAACAAACTCAAAGACAAAAACCACATGATCATCTCGTTAGATGCAGAAAAAGCATTTGACAAGATCCAACACCCATTCATGATAAAAGTTCTGGAAAGATCAGGAATTCAAGGCCCATACCTAAACATGATAAAAGCAATCTACAGCAAACCAGGAGCCAACATCAAAGTAAATGGAGAGAAGCTGGACGCAATCCCACTAAAATCAGGGACTAGACAAGGCTGCCCACTTTCTCCCTACCTTTTCAACATAGTACTTGAAGTATTAGCCAGAGCAATTAGACAACAAAAGGAGATCAAGGGGATACAAATTGGAAAGGAGGAAGTCAAAATATCACTTTTTGCAGATGATATGATAGTATATATAAGTGACCCTAAAAATTCCACCAGAGAACTCCTAAACCTGATAAACAGCTTTGGTGAAGTAGCTGGATATAAAATTAACTCAAACAAGTCAATGGCCTTTCTCTACACAAAGAATAAACAGGCTGAGAAAGAAATTAGGGAAACAACACCCTTCTCAATAGTCACAAATAATATAAAATATCTCGGAGTGACTCTAACTAAGGAAGTGAAAGATCTGTATGATAAAAACTTCAAGTCTCTGAAGAAAGAAATTAAAGAAGATCTCAGAAGATGGAAAGATCTCCCATGCTCATGGATTGGCAGGATCAACATTGTAAAAATGGCTATCTTGCCAAAGGCAATCTACAGATTCAATGCAATCCCCATCAAAATTCCAACTCAATTCTTCAACGAATTAGAAGGAGCAATTTGCAAATTCATCTGGAATAACAAAAAACCTAGGATAGCAAAAACTCTTCTCAAGGATAAAAGAACCTCTGGTGGAATCACCATGCCTGACCTAAAGCTTTACTACAGAGCAATTGTGGTAAAAACTGCATGGTACTGGTATAGAGACAGACAAGTAGACCAATGGAATAGAATTGAAGACCCAGAAATGAACCCACACACCTATGGTCACTTGATCTTTGACAAGGGAGCTAAAACCATCCAGTGGAAGAAAGACAGCATTTTCAACAATTGGTGCTGGCACAACTGGTTGTTATCATGTAGAAGAATGTGAATCGATCCATACTTATCTCCTTGTACTAAGGTCAAATCTAAATGGATCAAAGAACTTCACATAAAACCAGAGACACTGAAACTTATAGAGGAGAAAGTGGGGAAAAGCCTTGAAGATATGGGCACAGGGGAAAAATTCCTGAACAGAACAGCAATGGCTTGTGCTGTAAGATCGAGAATTGACAAATGGGACCTAATGAAACTCCAAAGTTTCTGCAAGGCAAAAGACACCATCAATAAGACAAAGAGACCACCAATAGATTGGGAAAGGATCTTTACCTATCCTAAATCAGATAGGGGACTAATATCCAACATATATAAAGAACTCAAGAAGGTGGACTTCAGAAAATCAAATCACCCCATTAAAAAATGGGGCTCAGAACTGAACAAAGAATTCTCACCTGAGGAATACCGAATGGCAGAGAAGCACCTGAAAAAATGTTCAACATCCTTAATCATCAGGGAAATGCAAATCAAAACAACCCTGAGATTCCACCTCACACCAGTCAGAATGTCTAAGATCAAAAATTCATGTGACAGCAGATGCTGGCGAGGATGTGGAGAAAGAGGAACACTCCTCCATTGTTGGTGGGATTGCAGGCTTGTACAACCACTCTGGAAATCCGTCTGGCGGTTCCTCAGAAAATTGGACATAGTACTACCGGAGGATCCAGCAATACCTCTCCTGGGCATATATCCAGAAGATGCCCCAACTGGTAAGAAGGACACATGCTCCACTATGTTCATAGCAGCCTTATTTATAATAGCCAGAAGCTGGAAGGAACCCAGATGCCCCTCAACAGAGGAATGGATACAGAAAATGTGGTACATCTACACAATGGAGTACTACTCAGCTATTAAAAAGAATGAATTTATGAAATTCCTAGCCAAATGGATGGACCTGGAGGGCATCATCCTGAGTGAGGTAACACATTCACAAAGGAACTCACACCATATGTACTCACTGATAAGTGGATATTAGCCCAAAACCTAGGATACCCAAGATATAAGATACAATTTGCTAAACACATGAAACTCAAGAAAAATGAAGACTGAAGTGTGGACACTATGCCCCTCCTTAGAAGTGGGAACAAAACACCCTTGGAAGGAGTTACAGAGACAAAGTTTGGAGCTGAGATGAAAGGATGGACTATGTAGAGACTGCCTTATCCAGGGATCCACCCCATAATCAGCATCCAAACGCTGACACCATTGCATACACTAGCAAGATTTTATCGAAAGGACCCAGATGTAGCTGTCTCTTGTGAGACTATGCCGGGGCCTAGCAAACACAGAAGTGGATGCCCACAGTCAGCTAATGGATGGATCACAGGGCTCCCAATGGAGGAGCTAGAGAAAGTACCCAAGGAGCTAAAGGGATCTGCAACCCTATAGGTGGATCAACATTATGAACTAACCAGTACCCCAGAGCTCTTGACTCTAGCTGCATATATATCAAAAGATGGCCTAGTCGGCCATCACTGGACAGAGAGGCCCATTGGACACACAAACTTTATATGCCCCAGTACAGGGGAACGCCAGGGCCAAAAAGGGGGAGTGGGCGGGTAGGGGAGTGGGGGTGGGTGGGTATGGGGGACTTTTGGTATAGCATTGGAAATGTAAATGAGCTAAATACCTAATAAAAAATGGAAAGAAAAAAAAAAAAAAGAAATCACATATGCTCCAAGCACGATCTCAGGTCTGTGACCAATAGGCTGACAGATCCGGATCACAAGGAATACGCATGCTTTTTCACTGCGCATACTCAGGCAAGGCAGTAAACATGTGGGGTTCACGGGGCCTGGCAATGGGCCAGAGTGCCATCTTGGCCCATGCGGCTGCACCTGCTTCCCGCACCCCAAAATGCCTTTTCTTCCTTTAGTAATTTTAACTGTCTACCTGCTCTAATTTTTTCAACTAATATTCTACTTTATAAAAAATGTGTGTGTGCTTGTGTGTGTGTGGATATAGATACAAGTGGTTCCCTGTATCTTGACCTCCCTATATTTAAAAATCTTGGGTATTATATTTCCTCTCTTGTGACCAGTACCTACAGATTCGTGTGCATGCCCAACAGCACTCAGGTGATATGCAGGTGATATCTACTTAACAGACAGATGCCGGTAATTGTTGTTCTTGTTGTTGGTTTTAATGTTGCTGTTTCTTTTGGGTGGTGGTTATTGGTGATGGTGTTATTGTTTTTCATTTATGGAAAGCAGGGGAGTGAGGTTTTCTTTTGTTTGTTTTTTGTTTGTTTGTTTTTGGTTTTTTTTGGTGTACTTAGGAATCCTGTGAGCTGAATGTGTATAGCTGTAACACTGGACTATGATAAGTGGGTATGAAATGAGTACCAAGGCTCATTGAGGCTGGAGACTGGCTTTGTGAAACCTCAGCCACTGAGAGAGCTGTAACACCAAAAGTCACTCCTGATAAGGGATCTCTGTTCTACTCTAGAAAGTATCTCAAGGTTGTGGTGATGTTGGGACATTTTTAAATTAAACTTGTTATTAGTTGATTATAAAATTATGTATGACAAGCCGGGTGTGGTGGCGCATGCCTTTAATCCCAGAGGCAGGCGGATTTCTGAGTTCAAGGCCAGCCCGGTCTACAAAGTGAGCTCCAGGACAGCCAGGGCTATACAGAGAAACCATGTCTCGAAAAAACAAAACAAAACAAAACAAAACAAAACAAAACAAAACAAAACAAAAACCAAAATTATGTATGACATGTAAAATGATGTATAAAATCATAGAAGCTGGTGCTGGCAAGATACCTTAAGAGGTCAAGTTGATTACTATCATGCTGGATGACCTAAGTTCCATGCCCAGGATCCACATGTTGGAAGGTCAGATGTGAGTCCTATAAGATGTCCTCTGACTACTGCACATGGTCTGTGGCATATGCACAAAATAAGTAAATGTAACAAGTGCATGGACATGTATACATGTTATACTGGCAGATCTTTTGAAACATGTGTATCTTATATAATAATTGAATTAGGTTAAATTTATCTATCTCCTTGAATATTTTTCATTTGTTTTGGGTAAAAATATCCAAAGTGCTACATTTTAAAAATATGCTATAATAGTTATCTGTAATCACCATGTTGTGCAATAGCCTGCTGGAGTCTCTGTGTGTGCATATGTGTGGCATATGCATGCTTAAACAGATGTGTGTATGGATGTTCTTACCAGTGTATGCTCATAAAAGCTAACACATGCATGTGTATGCTGAGACCAAAGGTCAACAATAGATATATTTCTCCATCTTTTCCATTATATTTGGGCGAAACAGGGGGTCTCACTTAACTGAGTGCTCATGAGTTTGGCTAGACAACAAGCCTCTAGGATCCCCTCCTCCCCCTTTGCTTCTGCTGATCATACACTATGGTGAGAGTGGGCATCACCATGGCAACACATGATGTGAGAGGTAAGAATCCAAACTCAGGTGTTCATGCCATCTCCCAGTCTTCCATGACAGGACTTCTTGCTCCTCTGAATAGCTAACACCATGGTGTGCAATCTCCCCTTTTGCTCCCTCTCTCTTACCTGCTGGGAGATCACCTTTTACAGCTGGCTTAATTTCTCTAGTGTCATTCATCTGAGCAAATACACCATCTCAATTGCTGTGTGCTTTCTCTCTTGACACTAGGCCTAACACACAACATGAAGAACAAACTTCCATTGACGTCATAGATCTTCATAATGACTTCAATCACTCTTTCTTTGTTATCATGTTACAATACTTTAATGTAAAGATACCATATATTATTACAAAATACCTCACTGAACCATTCATTAGCTTTGTGGTGAGTTCCATAAATCACAATTTATTTGATTAACTTCATTTGATTTGATTACTTAGTAGCTGCACACTAATTGCCAGTATGTAAGCTCAGCAGTTTCAGATTTCTTACTGGAGAATCTGTTTCTGTTTTGGGAGAAGAGTTCAGTATTTTTAGATCAAATCATCTAACGATGATTATTTTTCCTACTTGCTAATAAAAATAGGCAGTTATTTTCACATTTACCAGATCGAGTCATTCTCCTGCTCTGCTGGATAAAATCTGACTGAACTCTGTTGTGGAACTGGGTACCTCTCCCTGTTTCACCTTTCTGCCCCATAAGTTCCTACCTTTCTATACACTCCTTGGATACTATGAATTAATTATTCACTCTAACACTAACACCCAGAGGTATTTGTAAAATACGGGTTTCATTTTTTTAACTGGGGTAAAAATAGGAGTAGCTTAGATAATGTGGGAGCATGTTTCTCTTTATAATGCCATACCATGACAAGCCACTTCCAACAGATACAGCAGCTCCCAGTGAGAGACTGGAAACCTACTGCTGTGTCCCTGGAATGTGGGGAAGGCTTTCCTGTGTTGCTATAGCACTACATCTACCTTAGAGCAGCATGGGAGAGAAGAGTACAAGGTGAAGGCAAGGTCCAGTCCCTCTAAGGACATCCGTGGTATTGATACTTGACATTTTTGCTTCTTTCTCATTGGCCAGAAGCTAGTCACATGTACCGCCCCAGCCCCCAACCCCCAACCCCCAGTTGCTAGGCAAGCTGGACTATTTGCCTTAGTACAGGTTCTCTATGTTTATTCTGGTTACTATGGATGAAATGATACATAAATAAATAACAAAGACTCAAGTGTGAATTTATGTCTTCTTGTCATTTTCTGTGCTCAATGCTCAGACTGTACACAAAAGGGTAGTCTGAATTTCTGGGAAGATGAAGTTTAGTTTGAAGACTTTGGACCAGGTGTGGTGATGTATACCTGTAACTCTAGCACTTGGGAGGTAGAGACTGAAGGATTAGGGGTGCAATGGCATCCTTGTCTGTGTAGTGCATGATAAATCTGAAGATATCCTGTGTGGTGTGAAACCCTTTTTCAAAAAAGCCCAGGAGCTGGAAAGGTACATAAACGTGCACACACACAGAACAATCCAAGACAGGAAATAGAAATACAAATCTCGAAGCATTAGGTGTATCTGTGTTGTCTTATAAGTATGTAGACCACTCACATTTTTCCTTGTATATTTTACATAAGCAGATGTAGCGTGTATCTAGTCTGCATGTACATTTTTGTGCTGCATTTACTGCCTAGTTACCCAGAATTCTTCCTCTACTTATTGCCCATTGGCTGCAGCACTGCCTGTCTTGTAAAAGGAGCCCGCATATCCCTGCCTTTACAGAGCCTTGAGTGTACCTGGGAGGGATAGATAGGGACTGTTTGCTGGGCGGTCCCATTTCTCCTTGTCACTTTGTTCTCTTCCCTCTGCTATGATGTAAGATCTAGAGCCTGTTTTCAGTATGGTGGCACCTGCCTTATGTCAACCCTTATAGAAAGATGGTGGCATGGACTCCCTATAGAAAGGAGAAAAAAAAAAAGGGGAGTAACAGATGAAATGTACTTATTATTTCCTATTCACAGCAAGTTAACCCAGAACCAAGAAGATAGAAGGTACCCAGCAAATGTTTGCAGAACCCACTTAGAGCGCTCGGCATTCTTTCTTGGGTTCTTGAATGGCAGTGTGGGTGTAATCTCTAATGAACTGGGGAATCTCTCACATATTGTGTTTAAAAATACTATACTTAATAAAAAGTGAAGTGAATTCTGAACTCAAGGAGAGATGACTTTCTACCAATGTTCTCATCTTACTCTAACTTTGACTTTTTAAATTTTTTTGACATTTTTATTCTTTGTTTTTATGAAATGTGAGACAGGGGGACTTTTTAAAAGCCCTTGATCCTTCCCACCTCCCTAACCAACACTCTCTCTCTCTCTCTCTCTCTCTCTCTCTCTCTCTCTCTCTCTCTGTCTCTCTCTCTCTCTTATAGTTGGGGGAAGGGAAAGAAAATGATCAAATTATACAAAAATTTTATTTAAAAACCTAGACTTTGTGTTTATTAGATTACTATATTTCTTATTAAAGTTTCTGCAAAATAATCAAATTGAAATCCTGTGTACTAGGAGTGTATCCTGTATAGTCCAAAAAATGTCAACCTTCTTTAGAAGACACAATTCAAAAGTTAATTCCCGGTTTAATTTAGAAATGTGTCTGACTTAATCAAAGCTCTACATCAGTGGTTCTCAACCTGTGACCCCTTTGGGGGGGGGGTGATGTCAAACTACCCTTTCACAGAGGTTGCATATCAGATATCCAGCATAACAGATATTTATACTATGATTCATAACAGTAGCAAAATTACAATTATGAAGTAACAACTAAATAATTTTAGGGTTCAGAGTTACCACAACATGAGAAGAGCTGTTTTAAAGGGTGGCAGGGTTGAGAACCACCTTTTTATATAGTCATATTTTTCCCTTTGATACTTTAAAACCTGTAGTATGCAATAACGCCGTAGAATTTGAGGACTGTGTTAAATCCAGGCTATTAATTATACTACTGCTATATTACCAAGCACTAAGGGTCTCAGTTCCTCTGCCAGTCATATAAGAAGTCTGAATTAAAGCAGAGACACCTTCCAGTTCTCAGTCATGCCTAAGATGAATAACAGCAACACAGGGGCCAGTTAACCAGGCTCTAAAGAAAACATGAACAAAAGATTGGGAGTTAGTCTAATTTTCCACAGGCCTAAGGAGCATGACAATGGTTGTTGATCTTAGACTATGTTGGGAAGTTAATTAATGTACCTTTTAAAGTAATATGGAGTGACTTGGGTGTGGGAGCAAACTTGGGTCAATATGTGTGGTGTACTAAAAGGTTATATATGAATCATTGCTTATTAGAATGGTTGATATCATCCAAATTAATAGCTAAATCCCCAATGCCTAAATGATTCATCTTTCATGGTGTGGCATGTACAAGGCCTCAGATGAAGAGAGTAAAGATCTGCTCTCTGCCAGAAAGCTGTGTCCTTGGGGGAAAGGGATAAAGAATAGTTTACATGGAGTATTGACCTATAAGCACTCAGACTTACGGAGCATTCGGCTTAGTGTGTTAAAATCATAGATGATATATTATTTAACCAATTAATTAGGTCTGACTCTGATCACATTTGCCTGCCAGATCTGTGCTTATTTAACATGCTTCAATGTAGAAAATGAGTCTTTGGCAAGCAGAAAGAAAAACTGTGGAGCCGCAGTGGCTGAGTGAGTCAGGTCCTAAGGCTACTCCAACAATCTTCCTTAAAATTCCTGTGAAATACATACTGCAGGACAATGCATCTCACAGTGTAGAGGGTGGCTCTGGAGTCCTAAGAACCCACAGTGAATTAAAGTCTAGACTCACTCATTTGTCAGTGGAAGGGGAGGAGGGAGAAAGAGCAAATCAGATATGCCCACAATGTTACCGAGGTACCAGTGAATCAAGGATGCTCTCGCCAGGCTGTGCGTAGTGAGGAGGGCGATGTAACAGCCAAACAGCGGCAGGAGCGTTGTTCTCAGAAACAGTCACATAAACAGCAGCCAGAGTAGGCCGCCTCCTTCTGAAGCGGCAGACTGCAGCCTGATGAAATGCAAGGCTCTGAGGTTTGAAAAATCTCTGGGGTTGAGCATGGCTACTGTAAAAGCCTCGCTCAGAAACCCTGATGATTTGAACAGGCAAAACTCCGTGTTAGCAATAGCTTCTTCAGGAAGAGAAATGCTACCTTTTCTAGATTTCTGCTAGTAGGCAGCCCCCTGAAAGAAGATCTCAAATTACCTGTAAGAAAAAATTTAAAAGGCAGTCAGAGAGAACAAAGTTTTGGCATGCCTGCAAAAACAGCAATGTGTAAAACCTACCTAGAAACAGCAGCTAAGTGTTGATTTGCCCATGACTCTTACCTGGGAGTGGAAGGTGGGAAGAAATGGACAGTGGCCGTGACGAGAAGCCGAGGCACGGTGCCGCTTGGTGAAGCCACGCTCTGACTGCGTTCTGCCACCTCTTCATGCAGTGCTGCGGGCTGGTACATCGCCGGCGAGTACGGGTGTCCTATGTAAGTTTCTATTGCTGTACAGTTGTAGCTGGGAGCTGAAAATGTAACTTGTGTCCGTCTGGTTCGTGCTGCTGCTTTTGGGTGCTTTAATCCCCGTGCTGAACCAAACAGAAAATCAATCATTTGTGCCATGAGTTGTCAAGGCACCTGAGGGCTACAATACTCTGAGGTCTTTCTGGAGATGTTTCTGTGTGTTTATCTTTTGTTCTTGGTTACTTTAATAAGGTTGGAAATAACTTGTAGAGGAACTGGTTTGATGTGTGTATGTGTGTGTGCGGGGGGGGGGGGGGGAAGGGGGGGTAATCTATTGTCTCAGATATCAGTATCAGTTCAAACCAGTTGATACACTCTTTTGCTTGGAGTTTTCATATTTGAATCCTGGCATGAGAAAGGAAATTATTTTCTAGAAATGAATTGCTATGGAGTTTGTCAAATTACAGACAGCCACAGTAGCTAATGTGAAATCCTGTTTTGAAGAGCTTCAGAAAAAATAATAGTAGATGATAATCATTTGATGGATGACACAGCTGTTGCAATACCGCCAGCCTTTTCAACGGCTTTATCATCCCCTGTTTCTCTGAAACAGCCCTTATTTTATGGACCTGCTGTGTTTTTTTTTTTTTTTTGCAAAATGGCTGTCTGAGTATTAAATTCTAAAAGGCAGGCTCTTACAAATACTGAAGTAGCACTGTTGGAGAAGGTTGGATGTTAATTGAAATACACTGCACTGCTATGCAAGCAGAAAGGCTTGGAGGAAGCCCTGGCTTTATTTTCATACGCCGCCGCCGTCTGTGTGCAGTCGCTTTATTTTCAGGGAAGGCTGTGAAAGAGAGCAGGCGATTTATGCAGGCTGGCCAGACCGCAGTGCTGAATGGCTTCACACTGCCTTGAGATTCCTGGATGCAAAACAAATGGAAAATTGACAATGAACACTAATCAATTCTTAAGGGTGTCACTAAGGAAATCTGTGACCTTGGGAATTTGGCCAGTAGATGAGATTCATCTGAGACCTCAGGACAAACAAGGTCAAAATCTGCTACATTCTCAAGCATAAAGTTGAAGATCGGGGCTAGGAGGGACAACAGGATCATTGCATTCCTATAAGATTTGGAAAGATCTCCCATTATTAAATAAATAGATAAGAGATCTAAAAGCTCCCTTAATTGAACCGGCTTTAAAATTGTTATGTACTCTGTGTTGTTTGTGTTTTGAATGCAACAGCTGACAGACAGGTCAGGAGTAAATGTAGTTGTGAGGTAGCCAGACAAGATTTTTTTAAGGATGACATCTGCAGAGATGGATGGTTTTTCCCATAGGAAAATTCATTGATTTTTAAATAAGATTTGGAAACAGGTGCCACAAACTTTTTTAGTGTGTAAAACTGCCTAAAAATGAAAATCTTAAAATAATGTCGTTAAAAATGCCTGTTTTCATGATTAATGAGGACTCTGACTTGTGTGGCTTTCTGTCTTTCTGTTTGTCTTCTCTATTGGGAATTAGAAGAAATCTATTCCATTTGCCTAGTTTGTCAGGGGTTTCTGAAATATACTCTCAAGACTATGATTTATATTTGGCTTGTTTCTGCCCCTTGTAAATACGCATGAAAATACATAAAAAGAACAGACACTACAATCTGTTTTTGTTATTTTGGTTTCATTTGTTTGTTTGTTTGTTTGGAGTCATGAATAAAAAGTACGACACTTGTTTCTTTATAATTATCAAACTTTTTACCCTGTACTTTGAGTAAGGACCCATAACAATATATAGCATATGTATGTTTTAAAGACATTGGAAACCCATATACCTTGGTCTAGTGTATGATTTTTTTTTTTAGAATATTTTGTGGCTATCATGCCAGTATTAAATTCAAGCATATATATATATATATATATATATATATATATATATGCATATGAGTTAGATATCTATTATATATAATTATATATATTTGTGTGTAAAACACTGTAAATTAAAAGCATGTAAATAAAATGTCATATGTGTGCAGTTACCCATTGCATGACTGCATTTCACCCAGTGACAGATTGCATGTATCATAGAGGTCTAGGCACATTAGGATGCATGGTGGTTTACACATCTTAGTTTGTACTGGTATACCCTATGGCATTTGTACAGCTACAGGATTGATTGGGGATGTGTCCTCAGATAGGATATCCATTGTTAAGTTGGGTGTGTGTGTGTGTGAGTGTATGGGTGTGTCTTTCTTCAATCTTCTGGGAGTTTTTTTTTTTTTTTTCCTCTTTTTTAACCATTTTCTTTTTAGGATGACAGCTTTGTTAAAGGTTCCTCCCACTCTAACCTTGTCTTTTAGAAAGAACAGTAACATTATGTGGGCAGCAAAGAAAGTTTTATACACGTGCCACCATCCTTCATTTCTAGCATTTTACCTTTCATAGCCGCTAATTTTATTTAGCTCTCTTTCCTCTCCTGTTCAACATTGGCTTGATATACCCAGAACCTGTGCTGTGCACAATGAGTGCCGTCTATGGGATAGAAGCCCTGTTTTTCTCTAGAAGACTCAGTACATAAGTCTCTAATTTGACATTATCATTTATTTTGGGAGCTTAGTCCTCATTATTTTGTTTCTACGTAAAAGTAATTTTTTTGATCTGACTTATACCTTACAGGCAATTCCCATATTTATCTAAATTGCCTTGCTGATTTATTAAATGATATGAAAAGCTGTCAATGGAATAACTTATTAATTCAAACATAGAGAGCTCTAATGTGAACTTGGAAAACATTGACATTTACATCCTTTGGAAGAAGGGCTCAATTGCCATTCTAAGTGTTTAGTTGGGGTTCGGATGGCTTTCCAGGATCATAAGTTCCATATTTGTGAATTTCACAGCAGGATCAAAAGTCTTTGAAAGAGGTTATGTGTGTGTTGAACATACACAGTTCTCTCGTTACTCTTTTACAGTCCAGCATAATAACTACCAACATTGTATTGTATTGCTACATGTTGATCATCTAGATGTGATTTAAGTGTGTAAGAAAATGGGCACAGGTTATATTCAAGTTTCATCCCATTTTATATACGGGACAAACTTCCATCAATATTGATACCCACAGGTGCTGTGGATACTAGGCAAAGGTTATACAGATTGAATGTACCTTGTTGGAAATGCTTAGGAGTAGACTTTTTTTTTTTTATATTCTTAAGTTTTTTAGGTTTTCGAACATTTCTATACATTTTTTCCTGAATAAACATAGTTAATCTGAAATTCTGAAATGCTTCAAAATCTAGATTCAAAATAAAGAGACGGGTAATGGGCAAATCAAACACATAGGAGAGCTGATGCTAAAATTTCAAGTTGCTTACGTTAAGAAATGTGGCCAGCACTCAAGTCAAGAGACCATGCACCAGGGTTAGAGAGATGGCTCAGCAGTCAAGAATGTGTACTGCTCTTCCAGAAGACCCGAGTTTGGTTCTCAGCACCCAGGTCAGGCAGGTCAAAACCACCTGCATCTCCAGCTCCTGGAATCTGATGGTCTTCTGGTCTCTTCAGGCACCTGCACTCACAGGTGCATATAAGCACACATATGAAAGTTTGTTTGTTTGTTTTAAAGAAACCACTCATTGTCAATACCTCTAATATGCCTTTTTTTCACTATTGCCCACTCCACTAGTGGACCCGTTTACTTGACTTTGGCACTATAGTCCATTTTTCCTATATCAGAATCCTCTACAAATGAACTCATATAGAATAGTTCTTCCTCTCATCTACCTGTGTCACTTGTCCTTCGTTTATAAGACAGATCTCTGTGGTTATAGTTCTATTCTTATTATTGTGACTCTATAGTAATCCATTGTGGGCTAAACCATGATTTCACTAGTGAATTTGCTGTTGCTAAGCATGTGGGTAGCTTCCAATTTGAATTACGGTAAACAACGGTTTTAAACGATTGTGATAGGTTAATGTTAGTTCTTTTGGATTTCTCTCTTTTTTTGTATTTTTTATTGGATACTTTATGTATTTACATTTCAAATATTGTCCCTTTTCCAGGTTTCCCCTCCTGAACCCCCCTCTCTTATCTCCCTCCTCCTGCTTCTATGAGAATGCTCCCTCTCCCACCTACCCACTCCTCCCTCACAGCCTTGGCATTCCCCTACACTGGGGAATCAGGCTTTCACAGGACCAAAGGCTTCTCCTATTGATGCCAGACAATGCCATCCTCTACTACATATGAGGCTGGAGCCATGGTTCCCTCCATGTGTACTCATTGGTTGGTGTTCTAGTCCCTGGGAGCTCTGGGGGGGTGTTCTGGTTGGTTAATATTGTTGTTCTTCATATGGGGTTGCAAACCCCTTCAGCTACTTAAGTCCTTTCTCTAACTCCTTCATTGGGGACCCCATGCTAAGACCAATGGTTGATTGCAAGCATCCATCTCTGTATTTGCCAGGCTCTGGCAGAGCCTTCTCAGGAGACAGCTATAACAGGCCCTGTCAGCAAACACTTCTTGGCATCTGCAATACTATCTGGGTTTGGGTTTGTATATGTGATGGATCCCCAGGTGGGGCAGTCTCTGGATGGTCTTTCCTTCAGTCTCTGCTCCACACTTTGTCCCCATATTTCCTTTAGCCAGGAGCCTTTCTGGGTTAAGAATTTGGAGATGAGCAGGTGGCCCATCCTCCAACCAGGGACCTCTGGATATGGTCTCTTCAGGTTCTCCCTCCCCTCTGTTGGACATTTCATCTAATCTCATCCCTGTTGGGTCCTGGGGGCCTCTTGGTTTCCTGGTATCTTGAACTTTCTGGTGGCTATTCCCAGTTCCCCATCCCCCAAAGATTCAAATCAGAGGTTACAGGATACCTATCTTCATCTTCAGTAGGTACTGGTAAACAGCTTTCCAAAACATTCAGCCAATGCATGCTCCTCCTACTTGGCAGGACTCTACAAGAATTGGCCAGTTTATAAGTGAAAGTATCCTCTGAAGGTTTTCCTTTGCATTTCCTAAGTGACAAATAAAGTCAAGGCTTTGAGCATTTGGCTGTCCTTTGTGCAGTACTTGTTGAAGTCTCTGGCTTCTTTTCTTTTAGATTATCTGTCTTTTGAGGCAATTTTGTGGGTAAAAGAACTAATAAAGAAAGCACCAACCGGTGATTAGCATATAACACTAGTGGCTATAAAGAAAATTCCTTAGACTGTGGAGTTAGACTTGGCACAATCTGGGATTTTGATGAGATCATTTATTTACAATGTCATACCAGAGAGTTCTCTTTTCTTTTGAGCCTGATAGTTGTCCTATATAATAAGAACCACTGTAGAACATTGAATATTTGAAATGTAATAAAACAATTTGTCAGCACCTCTGCACCAAACACTATTTAGTTGATTTTAAAAATCTTGCAACCCCAGGATAGGACCCAGGAGCCATAACTATAAGAGAGTAGCTGAGAATGCAGTGAAGACAGTGCTGGGTGATTGTTCTTGACTTGGTTGCAGTCTATGAATATTGGTTATTACTAATAGTCTCAAAAAGCCTTGCTAAAGGAGGCGGCAAACTCATCCATACATTATGAATCTCTGGATAGGTGATATTTTTGTTGGGCTCTATTAATTTCTTTTTTTAATTTTTGGAGCATTTAGCTGAGATCATGTGTCACTTTGGTGAACTTAGTAGGACTTAGTCACTCAGATCTTCATCTACAATTTAATGTGCTTGCCCCAAGCACAGTCTTTTAGAGTTAACAGTTTTTGCCTACTGTTCATGTCATGTTCGAGAATGGATAACGAAAACATGGACTATCCTCACACATGTAGCTGTACTCAGCTGTAAAGGAAAATGAAGTTCGCAGGAAATGGATGGCTCTGGAAGGCATGATACTACGTGAGATGACCCAGACTCAGGACAAAATTTGCATGCTCTCCCATAGGCCACTCATAACTTTTCATGTTTGTATGTATAAGAATAAGGCTGTGTGAGAGTGAATTTAGACTACAGAACTGATTAGGAGACCAAGAGAGGAGAAAAAGAGGGGTTTGAGGTTAGTGGGGATGCCTGAGACAAGAAATAAAGGTTAATCAGGGACCAAGAAATGGACAGAAGGGAAAGCAATGGGGGAGAAAGGAAAATACAAAAAAGCCAATTGTGTTTGGAAAGTTCTTAGTATGCTCATAAGAATTTGTAAGATAACTTCAAAGTTAGGCAAGATAAAGAATTACCATGTCTCAGGAAAGAAGCCAACATGGTGAGCTGCATTGCTGAAGGGCTCAGGATCTGGTGGTCGGCTGATTCAGAGTGAGTCATTCACTATGGGCGTGGTTTTCTTCATCTTGCTTGGAAGGTGTTCCTATGTTTAAATAATTGGATTATCATCAAATTTAATTAACATGAAATTTTTATAATGCTCTGGAGCATAAAAATCAATGCCAATTGAACTTGAGAAGGGCTGGTTAGCAGGGATTGTAGGTCACGTCCAGATTGGAATTTTTCACTCAAGACTCAAGACTCATGTTTTTCTCCAGATGGGATGAATATAGGGAGATCCTAAGGTGTTCTTAAGGATGGTATATGACTTTTAAGACCCACCTTTTAAATCAAGATACCACCAAGCTGTATGACTTCAGTTCAGTACCCAGATCCCACATGGTGAAGGGGAGAACCAATTCTACACATTGTTCTCTGACCTCCATACAAGCACTGAGACACACGTCCCACACACACATAGCACACACACACACACACACACACACACTATATATATATATATATATATACACACACACACATATATACACATTATATATGTGTACATATATATGTATATATATATGTATATATGTATATGTATAGTAATAAAGTAATAAAGATTTAAATCAGATTTATATATCAAAGATTGCAGACTTTCTAGATTTGAGACATGAGTTGTAGTAATTCTATCTCTATTAAAATCTTTCATTTTTACCCTTCATATTTTAATTTTTAATATTACACTTATTTATTTGCATGTGGGGGAAATTACACACACAAGGACACTCATATGAATGTCAGTGGACAATTTTCAGGAAATGTTTCTCTCCTTCCCCCATGTGGACCCTGAGAATAACTCATCTTGTCTGGATTAGCAGTAGGCACTAGTAGTACCCACTTGGCCATTATGGTGCTTCAGTTTTTAAAGTTAGCACAATGTCCTACTTTTCTATTTGCTAATTCATGTCCATCTTCCTTGGTCATAAGATGATCCTTACGAAAGTCTTTGCCTACCTAGGAGCAACACGTCTCAGCCCCAGAAGTACAAAACCTGAGCAGTTACATGCTATGCAATACAAGTAGCACTGAAGGATTTAAGTTTTCAGAGCTTTGAATTTTACTTTAATTATTAGCTTCTCTCTAACAATGTTCTATTACTAAAGAAGGAGATAGGTGGACATTTCATAACCATTCATTTCATAAATATTAAGGGATTCAGATGGGGAAATGAAATTAATCAACAGCTAGCCATTTGAAGAAGACAGCACAAGCTTGCTGGAGAATTTCCTGAGAACTGGAACTTCTAGCTGCTTTAACTCCTCCCCAGCAAGTCCTGGGTCACTTTCCACTTTTCGTTTTCCTCGGAGAAGCAGGTTCATGCATTAATGACAACTGACTCTAGAGTGGAGCAGGGATCTAGATCTTGTACACTGAAAAGGTTCTGGGAGACTTGCTCCATCACTGTGGGACACAAAGTCCTTTACATGCAATCAGGACTACTAAGAGGGTGGTACATGATAGTTTCCTGTGATTGTTATGCAGGCCAAAGAATTATGCAAAGAATTGTTCATCTTTACTCCAGTGGGAACTGTTTCTTTCTCCTAGCCATCCGTGCAAGGAATACTTTCACCCGTGCTGAATAAAGTCCACCAGTTTGGGAAGTATGTTTACTGCTGAAAAGGGAGGGGGCTTTGTAAAGTTTGTAGACTGGTGCATAACTCCCTGAGTCATATTTATCTATACATTCATGAAACAATTACCATTTTCATAATCTTCTCTCTGAGTGTCTCTGTTAACATTTACATGAAGTAGACCTCTAATCTCTGTCCTCTACACGTGGGGTAGAGACATAGGTGTTTATGAAACACCAATGTGTGTTTAGTTGAAATGAATATGAAAGTTGGAGAGGCTGAGCATTTCCTGCAGTGGAGAATACTACAGTGGCTCTAAAGATTTTACAGAAGCTAGATTTGACATGTAGGCATTCCAGACGCTGAAGCTATTTCATGTGAAAATCAAGATTCAGGACCATGTTTATAATATAACAACATTTTCCCTAAAAGTACTTCGGTTGCTATTGGTATCTACATGAGAGGAGTTCTCAAAGTCTGTGCTGATGTATGGGCAGCTCACAGAAATGGGTAAAGAGACAGAAGAGATCTTACTTTTTAAAGGATCAAACATTTGATAAGTAAGTTTTATTTTGTATTAAATGACTTTATTCCTCACCTTTTTCCAGAAAGCCTTATCAAATGTGAATTTGTAGGATTGGAGATATTGCTCAAGGATAGAATGCTTTTCTGGGATGCATAAGGCTCTGAGTTCAATTTCTAGTCATACACACATGTGTGTGTGTGTGTGTGTGTGTGTATACATACATATACATACATATTATGTGTGTGTGTGTGTATATACATAATCACACACACAAATATATGTATGTGATTATATATATATGTATATATACATATATATGTATATATGTATGTGATTATATATATGTATATATATACATATATATGTATATATATATATATCACATACAGGTGGTATGTATATTTTAGATATTCATTGTATAAAATTGTATGTATCTTATATATTTAATGCTCATTTTTAACTAAAATATATGTACTAATGTATCAGAAAACAGTTAGCTTGAACTGTATTAGGTGATAAACTTGCTTGAGAAATTGGCATTTATGTATATTCAGAATACCCTGGAGAACACAGCTTGGCTGGCTCTTGGGGTTGGTCCTTCATTGGGTGTTATAGACAAGTGTTCTTCTGTGCCTTGTAGTCATATGCTTTCTTTTACATGTTAAGACAGTGATTTTGTGCCCTGGTGTGGTAAGCTGTCATCATGTTTTCCTCTCTCTGATTTCCATTTTCACCTTCACCTCATTGGCAGGTTAATTGGCACCAGTGAATTCGTGCTTCTCTCTGATTCAGATTCATGGTCATTGTCCCTGTCCTTTTCATCCAGGCAGAGCATAGCTCTGGGCTCTGTCTTCAATTCTTAAACAGCTCCAGTTACTTCACTCCCAGAAGAGCACAGCCAAGTCCTGACTAGTCTTCCCATCTTTCTCTTCATTCTTCTTCAATATGTTCCCAACAGTACTAGGGCTACACAGGTAAATTTCCTCCACTCAAGCCCCTCAGATAGATCTCATTCTCCAAAAATTTCAGTGCAGTCCCAGCAACACACAGCAGGACCCTTAGTGATCAAGCCTTTGTGAGCTTCCTTTTCTTTTTCCTTCTTTTCTTTTTTTTTTTTTTTAGCTTCTAGTTTTTTATTAGATATTTTCTTCATTTACATTTCAAATGCTATCCTGAAAGTCCCCTATACCCTCCCCCCTGCCCTGCTCCCCAACCCACACACTCCCTAATTACAGGCCCTGGCATTCCTCTGTTCTGGGGGATGTGATCTTTGCAAGACCAAGAGCCTCTCCTCTCACTGTTGGCCGACTAGGCCATCCTCTGCTACATATCTCTGAGCATCTTCACAGTCTCAAGCCCCAGTGACATTGATTATTATGTGCAGTCCCAAGGCCCAAGACTCTTTTAACCTCAGACCAACCTCAGAGTAGCCTTGTTGCGTTTACTCCTAAAGGCAGCTGCTGTATTCATCATATTGGCACTTTATCTGCTCCTCTCTGACTGCCATACTTTCTCTGGGCCTCCTTCATTGCTGTGTCCTGTGACCCAGCAAAGAGCTCAGTTCTGGACACAGTCTCCGTAGACATGAAGAGTAAATGTAAAACTAACACCAGGTAGATACTAGCAAATTCTTATTTTTCTACTGCCACTTTCTGTTTTATATATCCATGTAATATAAAGTGTTCATTGTATCCATGTGCAGAATTCATCAAAGACTTATATGTGTAAACACACAAGAGCTTTGTTGCAGTATCCAGTTCTTGTGAAGATGTATGAAGTAGAAAACATTTGTTGCTGAAGTTTTAAATTGTCTCATCAGTTTATTCTGTTGATCTCTTTTTCTCCTACTTATGGAATATTTCATTTAAAGGATTACATGAAAAGAAACAGATTCCTCCCCAATTATAAAAAGCCCTTCAAGTACAGACAAGATCTCACTTCTGATTGATAAAAGCAAACTAACTTTATTTTTAAATTGTTTATAAAGTAGGAAAATATGCTCTCTAAAAAAGATTTTGAATTATCATTAGGCATAACCATTTAAAAATGAAAGCATGAAGACTGGAGAGACTGCTCAATATGTAAGGGTACTTGCTGTGCATCCATGAGGACCTGAGACTGAAACCCCAGTAATCACACAAAACTATGCTTGGCTACAGATATCTATACCCATCACTTTGAGGAAAAGGACAGAAACAGAAGGATGCCAAGAGCTCGCTGGTTAGCCATCCCTAAAACAGCAACCTGCTGGTTTAGGGAAAGAACCTGTTTAAAGGCCCCAAGGTGGAGGACAATGGAGCAATGGCTCAGTCCTGTTCTGACCTCTGCGTATGCACACTTGGGTGTGTACATTCACCCACTCACAGACAAACCCCATGCACACACCACCCACAAATATGTTGATAAATACACCACTGGGTTTCTTATATGAACCCTCGAGGCAACGGTTTAAAAGGCATCCCTGACATCTTTATCATGAATAAAGCCAGTGGCTCCATATTTAGGAGCTGTGACATTCATCATCAGCCCCCTCGCTTCCAAGTCCCCACTCAGGCAGGTAGCTGCCTTTTGTGTGGATTTGCAGCCTTCAGTCACAGGGTGACCTTTCTGCTGAATAGAACTGCTTCCCAGGATGTCTGTGTTCCGTGTCTTTCTTGCTATTCCATTGAGAGAGCAGCCACTTCTCCTCTGTGACCCATCAGAAGCAGCATCCTTCTGTGGTGACTGTCCTTTGTTCTTCCTGGCACTTTGGTATGTATGTGGCCCTTCTCCTCCCCAGGACCAAAGGAATAAAGGATTTATGTAATCTCAGACTTCTAAACAACAAACCCCAGTAGGAGAGAAGGGCAGAGCAGCTCAAGAAGGCTCCCAAACTGCATTCCATGGCTTGCTTTCTCCCTTCTTTGTTTTTTTCCCGTCCCTTTTTATCTTGTCTTTCTTCCCTCCCTTCCTTTTTCTTTTTCTCTCTCCTTTTTCTCTTTAGTAGTAGTGTCACAGCAAGTCCACAAAACTTCACCTAAATCCCCATGGCATCCCCTGTGGTCCATTCATTATCCATTTTTATCCCCCCTCCCCCCGTGGTGACAATAGACAAGAAACACAGTGATTGTTGTTTGCAGAAATGGATCTCAATCTCTTTTTTACACAGGTGAGTGGTGTACAGTCTGACTAGATATGCAGACTTCTTAGTGACTGTCAAGTGTCCACATTAAGGAACACACAATAGGCAGGCTTGAGAAAGGGATATTTAATAAAGAATCCTATGACTGGGTAGAGATAGAATGGTAGAATGGTAGCCATGTATCAGACCCTTGCCTGGGTTCAAAGCACAACCTCAAAGAAGTCCTCTTCTTCATTACCATCACCACCACCACCACTACCACCACCACCACCACCACCACCACCACCACCACCACCACCACTACCACCACCACCACCACCACCACCACCACCACCACCACCACCATCATCATCATCATCAGGCAGCCAAATAATACCGTATCCTCTTCAGTCTTCTACAAGTTGCATGGTTCTGTATTTATAGCAGCCCTCTAGAGCATTACAAAGGCTGGATATTATAAGGTTTCCTCGTGAGTGGTAGAAACAACCCTTTCTGCTATAACTAACATAAAATCCACTGGCAGCTTGTAGGAATGTTTTTAGTAAATTCCTCAACACATTGAAAATCCTATAGATTCTTGTCAGTAATTAAATAAGTGAACTGCAGCCCACAAACTATCAGGGGAATGAAGCCTATTCATTTGTTTTAAATAATCTGCCCCTGTGTGTGTGTGTGTGTGTGTGTGTGTGTGTGTGTGTGTGTGTGTGTGTGTGTGTGTTTCTGTTGTGTATGTACATATTCACATGCCTATGGAGGAGAGACAACAACATGAGATGTCATTCTTCAGGAACTATCTACTTTGGACTTTCACTAGAGTAGAGCTCACTGAGGAGAGCAGGCTGGCTGTCCAGCAAGCACCAGATGCTTTGCACCTGTCTGCCTCCCCAGCTCTGAGAACGCAAGCACAACACATCCATCCAGCTTCTCTTCATGGGGTCTCTGAGGTGCACACCCAGGTCCTCCTGCTTACGAAGCAAGTGCTTTACTGACTTAGCATCTTCTCAGCCCTGACTGAGGTATTGTGATGTACACTATTAATTGAGGTCCATTAGCCAATGGGAAAATTGGGCAAATGATTAGTCTGAAAGTTGGGTTCCAGGAGACTCTATGCATCTGAAGGCAGAAACTATATCTGAGTTTCTGGAGTCCTTCCTCTGTGGGCAGTCATCTTACTTCAGGCCAATTTGTATACAGTTATTCAAAGTTCAGATTTCCGAGAAAGGGAGGAGAGATCAGAGTGGCCCAGCTCTACCTTCTCTGGCCTAAGCGGAAGAGCCACTTGAGTGACAGCCCAACCAGCCCTTCATACAGTGGAGGACAATGGCCTCTCAAAGGAAAACCCAAGTGTACTTTGTGGAACGGAAGAAACGTCATCTGTGTGAATACACACGACAGAGATTCGTCACACAGGAATAGAATGCAATGACCTCCTGCTTTTAAGCCAAACTGATTTTCTGTGTGGATTAGTTAGTTTTAAGATTGCTGGGATAAAATATACTAACAAAAGTAACTCAGAAAAGGAAGAGTGTGACTCCAAATTCAAGATGCAAGCCATCATAGTGGCATATCCAAAGCAACGGGAGAGAGCAAGCTTGAAGCAGCTGGTCACTACACAGTCGCACTCAGGAAGTAGGGAGTGTCAAAAGACCAGCCTCAACTTGGAGAAGGGCTCCTGAGGGACTTGAGAGGGGTGTCTGAGAGCAGCAAAACAAATGACTAGGAGTCAAATCATGGATCCCAGGTGACGGCTTATGTCCTGCTCAAGACAGCTTTCCAGATTGATTTCTGTGCTCTGCACTCTTGAGATAGCTCTTGGAATAGCTCATCTCTTGCAAATCAAAAGCCCAGTTTTTTATTTTACATAACAATTCAGTCTTTACTCCAAGTTTCCTTTTGATTATCCTATGAATCAGCATCCCATGACCCCATCCCCTTGATTATTAAAAAGAGACAGCAAACACAAGCACAGGCAGGAATATAGCTGAGTGGGACCCTACTCTGAAATTACCATCCTGATCATGTCTGGACCTAAATTAGCTCTGTCTCAGGTTGATCTTGAACTCAGGAGCCCACCTGCCTTTGTAGACATAAACAAAAAAAATCTTAGCTTGGTGGGATCTTGCCTTCAGATCACCACCACTCCTTAAGTCTCTTTATCTTCTTCTTTATTATCTTTCTGACAAACTGGCTCATAGTGCAGTTGCCTCTGTTCCTTTAGATCTGTGAAGCTCCTCATACAATTCTTATTGCATCCTTATATTTTACATAGTTGAAAAATCATCTATTTTTTGAACTCATGTTTTCAGTGTTCTTTCCCATAGCCTTAAGGGCTGTCCTTTAGCTCACAGTGTTCTACCATTTTGCTGAGAAATAGACATTCCCTAGCTTCCTAGACTTGCACTGTCTCTGATTTTCATGGAGTCATTAACCTTGGCAGAGAGGACATTCCTCAAAGAAGGAATCTGAAAATATGTCCAGTATTATACAAATAAGCCTTTCACCCAAAGCAACTTTTGACACTCATGTAGGCCCTACTGGCTCTGATCCGGGGGCAGGACCCATGTCATACATATGACCAAGCAGGACTTAGCAGGAACAAAGAGAGATGGATGGCTACATTCAGCCCCTCTCCTCCTTTTTCCACAGTCTTGGATCCCAGCCTAGGTAGTGGTGCCACCCAGAATGGGCAGGACTTCCCACCTCAATTAATTGTCACAATAATCTTGACAGGTGTTCCCAGATGCCAATCTCCCAGGTGAGTCTAGATCTTAGGAAGTTGATAGTTGAGATTAAGCAGCACACTGGTCAGGGTTTAGATGAGAAGCTTTCACAGAGTCCTCAAGGGCAGTGCTGATTGGTCTGTATTCTCTATTTATTTAAATGAGTATCAAGGAATAAGGAGGTAAGAACAATGGGGTTTGTGAGGAAGAATTCAAAACTGCATGTACAGTGGGATTGGTTTGGGAACCCTAGGAGTATCCCCTACCCCCAATCTTCACATCCTTCCTGTTTGAACGCAGAAAGCCAGGCAGCACTGAGTCTCCAATGTTCCCAGCGTGAAGTTGAGAGTGATGAGTTAAGTCCTAATGATTAGAAACCTTGAAAGAATGCAGGAACATATAGATTAAGCATGGTAATGCTAGCTTCCTAGTTTTACATTCAAAATATAATTTATTTAAGCATTCATAATGAAAGCTGTAGCAATCAAACTGTTGAAGACAGCTGAAAATAACTCACTTTTATACTATATTTGGGTCCCTTGGATTCTGCAAAATAATCTTATAAAGAAATAATGGTAGAAAATAAGGAATGTAGAAAGCTCTCTGTTCCCATTTTCTTAGCAATGATGTTCTGATCTAATTGGTTAGAAAAATTAAGTAGATCTGGAAGGACATGCATGTCTTTCTGAAAGCTATCCCAGAAGTGGCCCAATAAATGGTTTTGTTCATCTTGTAAGTGATTTGGAGTACCTCCCCCAGTTTCCTGTACATACATACATACATACATACATACATACATACATATATACATACATCATGCATGCATATGTACATACATGTATCATGACCTATTGACAGAGTTTTAGGCAGCATACATTGAGATTCACCTAAACAACTAAAAAACTCTTCAAACTCATTGGTACCAATTACCTTAAAATTAATAAAACAATTCCCAGGCTAAGAGATCAAGTGCTGGCAACTGTTTCAAATCATTGGGGCTTGACTTTCTGAACCTGTGTGTTTCAGGGATGCCTTGAACCAAGTTCATCCACGTTTCCATTATAATTCTTAAGAAATTCAGAGAAGCAAACTTACACATTGCTAGATGACCTCATTAAAAAGCACATGCACATGAAGACTGGATTTGAAAGATCCAAAAGTCTACTTCAGATAGTTAAGGCAGTCTATGTATCAATACCTTGCCACCTGCTGCCATGTGCTTTATAGGGTAAATGGGACATTCAGGGGATTCTATTCGCCTCTGGGATTCCTATCATTTGCGAGGCCTGCAAAGAACTTTTACTCTGTCGACAAGAAAAAGGAAGCAGAGAGGTTGTATGGCAAAGAGATGCCAGAGCCAGGACTTGGATTTGATAACTCTGCCTCTGAAATCTATTATTTTATTTGTATACGTAAGGCCTGCATTAGGCATTAGGGCCTCTTAGTGGGTATTAGACAGAGGTCCTCTTTTTGAATGGACAGATTAGAAAAATGCATTCCACTAGGAGGATACAGCCTTTCACCTTTTATCTGTCAATCATCCCTTGACTAGAGCCTTTGATCAGTGCACAGAACGTATAAGGCATCATGGAATGCTCCGATTTCATTGACCTCTACTTTCTAATGATTACCTCTACAAATCTCAAGTGATGTTTACTAGCTCGCTTGTCTTTACTGTGTGAAGTGAACATTTCCTGTATCTCTCTTACAAAAGGGAGGTCTAAAATAAAATGGGTTTTGGTACTGATCATAAGTACACCATTAAGCCCACAAAAGACATAGTGGAAAGAAAACCTGGGTGTTGAGGCACGGAACTTCATACATAGTTTCCTTTAAGGTTCACAGAAGGCCCTTACTGGGGGAGTCCAAGTCCTATAAAATCGTCTTCTACTCTCCATTCTTCCTAACGATGTGAGCTGGGATTTAGTCCTGGTCTGATTGATTCCAAATATGTGCTGCTTCTACCATCTCTATTTCAAATAAGCAATTGTGAGTTACAGACATTCATATCATATAATTGCAGTTTAGGGTAAGCATTGTTTGGATGGAGAACCTGTCCCAGAAGACACTGACTGTCTTGTTAATGGGTGATGCCTTATGCTGCTTCATGTTGACAGTCACCTTGAGAGTATCTATAATCATGGAAGACACAAGCCTCTGAGCTTGCCTGTGGCAGGTTATCTGGATTAGGTTAAATGAGTTGGGAAGATTCTTTAACTATGGGTGGCACCTCTTTATGGGCTGGGGCCCTGAACTGAATAAAAAGGAGAAACTGGATAAAGCAACATCATTCCCAGCTCTTTGCTTCTTGACTGAAGATGCAATCAATGCATGCAGCTGCCTCATAGTCCTCTGCCTCATGTTCCCCACTGTGAAGGGTTGTGCTCTCAAACTGTGAGCCCAAATAAACCCTTTCCTAAGTTGTTTGCTGTTGAGTATTTGCTCATGTCAGCAGAAAAGTAATGAAGTCAGAGCCCATAAAAGTGACACCATTCGGAGGAAGAGAGATTTCCTTGGCTAACAGAGCAACTGCAATGCTAAGTAGTCACTGAGGTGCTGCTAAGTAGCCACTGAAGGAGGAGTCACATGAGGAGTAGAATTGAAAGCCAAGCCCTGACCATCAGGAGTATTATAGTGTCATCAGTGAGATAGCTGAAGCATTGATGTAAAAATGGTAGCGAGTCATTTTGAAGACCAGCATCAGTAGACACTCACTCGACAAAGGGATAAGAGAAGGAACATAGGATTGCAAAAATCCACTCCATGCTCTTCATGAGCACTAGTCCTCAAAAGCAGAGCCCTAGATAAGAATTTAGTGCAGGCAATATGTTGGGCCAGGGTAGTTCCTGATAGAAGGTAAAGAATCCCATTTAAAAAAAAAAATCAACAAGGGTACTGGTAAAGTGAAGTAAATTCAACCAGCACTCCCCTACCTCCCAAAGATACGTTCTGGGCATAGTGGGTGTTTGTAGATTATGAGAGCCTGGAGTGAAGAATGAGGGCTACAGCTTGGGCTTGAAGCAGGATCTAGAGTGTCCTGCATGCAGCTGATATGACAGGTGCCATGACAGAGTATGATGGTGAGCCACAGAGGGGTGGGCTACAGCCCTGGTTCAGGCCTCTTTGCCCTTGGCATCCCTGGACAGATGTTTTTACAGCTGCAAACAAACCAGAGGCCCAGCCAGGTGTTGAAGCCTGACACTAGAGGGCCAAAGCTGGATTTGACCATTGGTCATTTAACACCCTTAGGTTGCCACCCCTGCATGGAAATAATAAGAGTACCTGCCTCACAGGTATACAATAGGGATTAGACCTGTTGGAAAACAGACCCCAGAAAAAGTTATACTGATTCAACAGGAGGCGATTTTTAAGTGCATTCATTCATTCATTTACTTGCTTATTTATATGTCAATTACCTGACTGATGTAGCCTTAGGTGATCTTAGACTCACTATGTAACCATGAGTGGCTGGAATTCTTGATCCTCCTTTCTAACTTTACTAAATGCTGCAATTGCAAGTGTACATCACCATGCCTGGGTTTACTTACTTCTATTCATTTATATATTTTTTAAGGTTTTAATTAATCTAGATTAGCTGTTTCCTTGTGTTATTTATTATTTGGTTCTCTTATCCTTCTCTCCATCCTCCTGGGTGCTGGGATTAGAAGTGTGTACCACCCCATACAGCTGTTTGCATTTTAAAAATTTCTACTAAATGGTTAAAGACAATTAAGCAATACTGAAATATCCTTGATTGATGGAACAATTTGATATGTGGTTAGAATAAAATTCAGCTCTTTATTAAAAACAAATGTATTATGCCAGAAACCCCAGCATTGTTGCAGGGGGCAGGCAGGGGTAAATACAGAGCCACAGAGCTGAAGCTTCCAGGCCAGTCAACCTAAACCAAACTGTGAGCTTCTGGTTTAGCC
Source organism: Mus musculus (assembly GCF_000001635.26). Lineage (NCBI taxonomy): Eukaryota > Metazoa > Chordata > Mammalia > Rodentia > Muridae > Mus > Mus musculus. The sequence goes on from NC_000068.7 coordinate 14,757,910, forward strand.
AGGCCCTGGCTCAAGAGAAGAAAGGGGGGAAGACAATAATAATAATGCTCTGACCTCTGCTTGTAACATATGCATAGTCACATATGTGCACCACAAGCTATGTACATACTCACATGAAGGAAGGAAGAACTGCATACTTCACATAAAACCACACGGAGGGTGAAGGGAAACAAGGAAAGATGAGGAATGAATGAAGAAATGAAGGCAGGCAGGAATGCTCTTTAAGAAGAAAATGATGAACCACTCTAAGAAGTAGTCTGAAGTTTCCATATTCTGTTGGAAAACTGAGCCCCGAAGAGTAATTGCCATGCTCTCTATGGCAAAGCTCATAAACATAAACTTGAGTTGAGTTCCTCCAACTCACTTCTCAAAGCCAGGATAGCTTTTCACATCTTATTTTTCAGATGATGAAAATCCTTGGGTTATTTTTGAGCAACTGCTATGTATTTGCTTATTTATAGAAACAGGAAGGTATGGAAACAAAAAACACATGTATAATGCATTCATTATCTTTAAAAATAAATCACTCTTAGCAAGGCATATTGGAATGAGCCTTCAATCGTGGATCTCAAGACATTGAAATAGAGGTGAATCAGTAGTTTGAAATTAGCTTGAACTAAAGAGCTGAAGATCAACCTTTGATACACAGAGAAATTCTATCCCATACCTCCCCTACCCTATAAAAATAAGAGGAAAACATCACCTATGTTGGAAGACTTGGATGAGAGTAACTGAACTTCCAACGGTACTGGGGAGCTAGTGAGTTCTTGATCCCATTTTTATTTACTGAAGGCCGAAATAAGAAGCAGTAGAAGGGGATCACCAGGGGCTTCCGGAGAAATAATGAACTGCAATGACTGTTGAAGAAAAGAGTGGATAGAACTAACCATAATAGGTCACCTCTTACCAAACACAAGGTTGTGCTATGTGTGGTAGATGTAAGGGGGAGTTGCATGGATGTAGTACCTGGGCTTCTTGATTGTCCTTCTTGCTGCCATAAACCATACCACCAATAGTCTCAGGCTAGTGTGCCTGTCTCCCTCTGACTCTGAGCTAACCCTCTGACTCACTTGGCTTGAGAGAGATGATATATGATTCTCAAGGTTGATGAAGAACATTGCAGCTCTGCACACACCCTCAGGTGTATGTCCAGGACCTGAAAATGCTTAGTTTGAGAACACTGTCTCTAGGACTCCAGTTGGCATACAGCAGAGCTCATAGCACACAAAGAAGTCTCAAATGTTCCTGAGGCAAGGAGGTCCCACTGAGTGGCAACACCCACTGCCAACCAGGAGAGCAAACCTGCTTCATTGTTCATCCAGCATGTGCATGCAGACAAGACTTGACTGTAGCTTCAAATCTCAGCCTTGGTAGCTCTCTGACCACTTATACATGAGGTTCCAAATGCAAACTGTCCATTTGAGTTCAAAGAACCCACAGAACCATAATTATTTTGGGAAGCCATTATGTTTGGGACTCTTTGTTACAAAGTTAACTGGCATAGAACATGGAAACTGCCATCAAATCCAATTCAATGATCTCACAAATACTGTAATATTGTATAAATATGTAGCATAATGATTTAAATATTTAACTTTTAATTACTTTACCTCTTAATAACCATAAACAAAGGGCTCCTTTTCTTTTTCCCATACTTCTGTGTAGTAATATTGGTGCTTTCTAATTGAATTCATTAAAATCTTGTAGGTGGTATTCTTATATCTATTGTGCCATGGACTCCTTCTGACTCTAGTGAAGCCTAGAAAGGCCTTCTTTGGAATATTCTTATACACATAATGTAAAATTTTGTAGCATTATAAATGAAATAATCATATGGAGATACACTTTTCAAACCAGTATAAAGGCAAGTCTGTTGTATAGTAATATAGGTGCATCTTATTACTACAATACATGATAAGACTAATGGATATAATTTCTATGATTACTGAAGTATTAGTAATGATAGCACTTATCTAATATTTTATTATAGTGATTTTTAAATATACAATAAAATTCATAGAGTTTTATGAAGATACACATGTGCTCGACCCCTTTATTCTCCCACAAAGGCCTGTTCTGTAATGTGTCTTCTCCAAATATTGAGTAATTTTTGTGCTTTCCTGCGTCTCAACTTAAACCCTAAACAGCTGTATATGTATCATTAGTTAGAGAGGGATGTAATTATATTATTTCTGAGAAAAATATATAATTAAAATATCTGTGGTTGCTCCTTTATTGCCATAGATGGTATCAGTGTGCTAAGGTTTGATGCTAATATTCATAATTAAAATATTTAAAACACTTGAGAGGCAGAGGCAGGCGGATTTCTGAGTTTGAGGCCAGCCTGGTCTAAAAAGCGAGTTCCAGGACAGCCAGGGCAATACAGAGAAACCCTGTCTCGGGGGGGGGGGGGGCGGGGGGGGAGACCAAAAAAACCAAAACCAAACAAACAAACAAAACGCTGCACAGGGGGGAAAACCCACAAAAATATTTAAAAACAGGAGGTTTAATGAGAAGAAAGACATGATTTCATTTCTATTTGAGCTCATAAACATGTGTAAATCTTTGGAGTCTGAAAGTCCTCACTTTATGGATGTCCAATATATGAACTATGTAGAACATTCCTAAATAGGGTAAAATGTAAGCCAAGTATACACTACAGATATACTTAGTCACATTTAAAAAAATGGGTGTCACATGTTTATCTATTGGTTTTTGAGGTGAAATTAATGGATTTAAAAGAAAGGCAAAACAAAGCCAAAAAACCCCAAACCTTTGGATATTCCCAAGTTATGGAACTAAAAAGCCTTGTCATGTATGTGAGTATGCTGGGGTAGGGGCAGGGGCACAGGGAGTGCTGAACAGTTATCAAATATGGAGGAGCTTAAAGCAATGGACATTGATTTTGCCATCATTCGCGTAACTAGAAGCCTCCAAATCCAGGGCAATGCTCTTGCTAGCGGCTCCGCAGAGAACCCCTCCAATTTCCTATGCAGTCTCTGTGGGTTGGGAAATCCTGAACCTTTTTGGGGTGGTCTATGTAGTGCTATAGTAGTCATGTGTTTGTCCTGATTCTGTGCCCAATATCCTTTCTTATAAGGGGACAGTCATGTCAGAGCAAAGCAACCCAAGGCCACAGGATATAAAGAAGCAGTTGAAGTGAGTGTGTATGGAGCCTCACGTTCTAGTCTTTTATAGAAAACAATTTCTTCTAGACTATTAAGCTTGTGTTGATGATCCTTTCATGACTCTTTGAAGCTTTTAAATATGAGAATGCAATCCAAATCTAAACAAGTAATGTCTAACATTCATATTTTAACCAAAACATCAGAATCCAAGTTGCTTTATGCATTTTCGATAGTATTATACCATAAAATTGTTTAACCAAAAATTACATTCAAAGGATTGTTGAAACTGCGTAACAGAACTGTATCCAATTAGTCAACAATAGTTATTGAGCAATCTGAGGTGTTGTATTCCCCGAGGACAAAGTGTAGTCAACATGAGCCATTTCCTCAGCCACTTAAAACTGCACAGTGAGATCTACACACACACAGACACACACACAAACACACACCACATGCACTTACCACACACACACACACACACCAACTGCATACCCAGCTCTCACACACACATCCACATACTCAGTCACATGCATACATTACAAAAGAGCACACATGGATTCAATCTAATCCTTAATTTAAAAATATTATTTTATGTGTACTCCTTTGCCTGTTTTATTTTCTCTTCTAATTTTGAACTGATAAAATCCTCAGTATCTCTAAGATTATAATATAGGAACTTTCCTCTTTTAAAATAAAGGCTTACTAATACTGCCTATTCCACAAAATCCAAAAATCATTGAAAATCAACCTCATGAGGCTGTCAAAATATATTTTCAATACACTAGCTGTTACCCTTTTTATAGATGCCGAATGCATACCAGAGTCAGCAGAGATGCAAGTCCTTTGCCAACAGTGTTCATATATGTGGAGGGAATTCTGTGATCCCTCCTTGTTTTATGCTTAATAAAAGCTCATCCTAAAAGATTTCTTATGAGTAGCTCTAGAGCATCATATTAGAAAATAAGAACAATAATTCCTATGAATTCTTATAAATACTGGGGCAGCATGTGCTCCATTAGAGTATGTGTGTGAATGACTGTGTGTGTGTGTGTGTGTGTGTGTGTGCGCGCGCTTGTATATTTAGCAGGGACTTCTTTAAAGTACACTGAGACTTGACAGACTCCAATCCATATGTTGTTTGATTTCAGATCGGAGTCTAGAAAGCATTGCTTTAGTCCATTTAGTCATGATCAAGAGGCAATGGAATCTTAATTTCCTACCCTTTAAAATTATGACATCAATATCAATTTCCTGGTTCTGAATATATGTGAATTCATTTATGCAGTGCCTTGTATATCATAGATGCATAAGAAAAGGGACTCTTGTTAGGTGTGAAGGTATGTGATAGCAGTCTCAACATTTGGGTAGCTGAGACAGGAGGATCAAGAATTTATCCACAGCCATGTCTACATATTGAGTTCCAAGCAGGCCTAGGTGACATGAGACCTCATTTCAAAAAAGTATAGAAACAAAGGGAGAGAGGAAGGAAGGAAGGAAGGAGGGAGGGAGGGAGGTAGGGGAGGAGAGAGGGAGGGAGGGAAGGAAGAAGGAAAAAGGAAGGAAGAAATGAAGGTAATGGAGAGAAAGGCAGAAACAACAACAAAGAGAGAAAGAAAGTAAATGAAAAAAAAAAAAAAAAACCTGGGTCCAAGGTCCCAGCCCCATGTCTCTCCCTGACATCATACCCCATGACCTCAGTTGTACACCAAGATAGCCATCCTGACAAAAACGAAGATTTTTTTATGCGTCTGTCCTAGAATGTTTTTCCTGCTAATCCAAGGGGCCGTTAGAATTCGTAGGAAACTAAAGTGAAAAACAGAACAGTTGTTTCCACCTCTGCCTGTGGCTTCTTGGACTCCTGTGAGTGGGTTTTCTTTGATGCACACAATCACCTCTATCCAGCTTCAGTTTAGTGCTGAGAGGAACAGAAGGCTCTGTGGTTGTGTGGTGTTGCAGAGAGAGCAGGCTCACGCTGCCTGTATAATCCGATCTCATCAACTCACACTAATCACTACTGATAGTAGCAAAATTTAGCCTGGATCTGCTTAGTTAATCTGAGCTGACAGGGTGAAAGGAAAGGGACACAAGGACACAGGAACAGAGGGATGAAAGCCAACACTCGCCTCTTGCCTGACTCTCGTCTAGAGCTTCTAATTTGACCTCCTTGGGGATTTTCTTTCTTACCTTATAAACAAATACACACCTGGTTGTCAGGATACCAGCTTTTTCCAGAGTGGCTCCACAGACAACAGGTGCCCTGCTGAGTCTGGGAGAGATGCAGACAGCGATGCCCACCTCCTGATGCTGCACAGCAGATACTTGCAGGTGCGTTGTACTGAGACTATGTATTATTTATTGAAACTGAGACCTCCAGTCTCTTTACCTCAAGGCAGCCCTGGAGTCTGGTGCTCCTGATATGGAGCCACCAGCAGCTGAGCTGCAAGGTCCTGTGGATAGACATTCCTTGCTTACATTGTTGTTTTTCTTGTCGGTAATTGCAAACTATCACCACCCAGCTTTTTAAACACATCTTGAAGCGGAACCAGGAATGGCCATCCAGCATCTGATAGAAGGACTCCTCTATGATCTGAGGCTTCTCCACAAGGATTCAAGTGTTCTTTCTTATGCGATATCTGCACTCTGGTGCATATGTCAATGAAACTCAGACTACAGCTGTGGCCTCTTTGCATTGTGTGGCTATAGTAGGGACCTGACTGTGATGTGCAACTTTCCATGCTTCATCTCCGGCAGGAAAATGGGGTATCTGAAAATGACCTCTCTTGTTACCCATGACATCTGTGTCTGGCAAACCAGACAACTCTTTGCATTTGGGTAACAAAGACATTTGGAATACTTGCCACTTGATTTCCCATGTTGGTGAAACTGCTGTTGGTCACCTCAACTGTCCTGAATGTTGCCATGCTAAAAACGCCTAAGAGTAAAAATGTCTCCTGGGTAAGTAGATGATGCTTTGGTATCTCTTAATATATTTTAAGCATCAGCACAGAATGTGAGCACAGAATGACATTTCGTGGCTTCATGGTGGTAGGAGTGTTTGGAAAGACTCAGGAGCGCTTGCTTTCAAAAACAGTATAAATATGAGCTAGCAAGCCTCTGCCAAATGCCGTAGCAGGCCTGCTAAAATACGAACCGGAAGACACATGAGCTCTGGGGTGTTTGGGGCATTTTCAAGCTGCTTTATCTTAGTGTACACAGGCAGAATTTAAAATGTATTCATAGAAAGTTAAGCCTTTGATTTTAAAATGTGTTCAGCTCCAAGGCCTGGTAGCTCAGATTCTTTTCTGAGTGGGGCCAGGGGTATGGCAGATGTTAGGGGTGGATTGTGGGAGTCATTCTCTGAGATTGTTGTCAATACATTCCATTCCGTTGGGTGTGGTTTTTTTTTTTTTGAAACATGCTAACAAAGAATATTTTTTAAAAATTTTATATGCTTAAGAAGTTCTCATCAGTAACTAACAAGTATGTCTAGTGAGTACTGAATATTTCAGGAATGGCTGGCATGTGACTCCTAATCAAATTTGACTGTGGTATATTGTCTTAAGGTAGTTTCTTACCAAAGATAGAAAATGAGTAGGATCTCAGAGTAATGAGTCCCATCTGTAAACTCCTTTTAAAAATGGCTTGGCTTCCAGCTCCTAGGTTGGGTGAGGTTGGCACACGGCAGTTCATTGGCTGTGCATACTCCTCTCTCTCTAGATAAGGGTGGGTGTCCAATGGCATTTGTAGCCTGTCACCACACAAGCATGGCCACCCTCCATGGAGACTTTGTATGCAGTTGACTATGATTTTCTTAAGGTAACTCAGGAAATATAAACAATTCTATTCAAAACAAAATTTCACAACATTTGAGGTTTATCAGCTACTCTTACATTCTGTGAAATAGCACAGTGGTCATCTGAATATGGGAGTTGTAGCTTTTTTTCTGTTATGGAAAAGGTTTGACTTATTTTCCACTTGTCATTGATTTTAAGACATAGTCTTACTATGTCAACCAGGTTGTCCTCAAACATAACAATCCTCTTCCCTCAGCCTCCTGAGTGCTGAGTGTATGTAGGAATCCTACAAAGCCTGGCTGAGGATTTTTGGCTTTTTAAAAATACTTAATTAAAAGAAAGAGACATATCTTAATTTAAAACATAATTCTCATGATTCTTTCAGGCAAACTGACAAATGTTTGATACTATCCATCTTAAAACCTTCTGTCTTTTGCTTGATATTTTTGCTGTTTTAATTCTACTGTCCTTCTTAGGACAACTAAGGGCTGTGGCTCAGAGCCCCTGGCCAAGTGATAGCTTTGTTTGCATTCCTTCATAGATGACCTCACATCTAATTCTCATGCTTACATGAGCACCTTCCCCTGCTCATAGACACTTCTAAGAAATGGGTAGTTTCCAAAGAAGATCTTCCCCTTCATCTGATTAATCTTCCTAAAAGATTAATTCTCCCAGAGCAGAGGAGAGTTTCTCCCAAGAGGACAGAACTTAAAACATTTTACAGGCTTTGGCTAGCCTCCATTTTGCTTTATTTCAGCTCAATTATGCTAATATTTTTTGAAAAGTTCAAACCGTTCACTAACGATTTAGACCCTTTCTTCCAAGTAGTGTCAACTACTCCCATCAGTGGAGGGGAACTCATCTCTCCTTTGACTATGAACAGCATTTGGAATGATTTGTTCCATAGAGCTCAGGAGAGATAGCTTAGTGGTAAAGTACTTGCTACACAGGCATGAAGACTCAAGTTTCCCATCATGCATGTAAACTGTAGTGCCACTTGCCTTAACCCTGTATTAGGGAGATGAAGACAGGAGGATGCCCTAGGGCTTGATGGCAGCCAGTCTTTCTTAATCAGTGAGTAAGTTCAGTAAGAGACCTGTCTCCCAAAGTAAGATGAAGAGTGATTGAGGAAGATACTCAATGCCAATTACTGATCACTGCTTAAGCACATGCGAGCACATGTGTGCACACACAGGTGTGCGAGCACGCACACACACATGCACACACCACAGAAAACAACAAAATTTATTAGTTAGAAGTGAAGCTAATGAGCTTAATTGGTTGATATGTGCGGATTGCATAATGAACCCGTAATTCTTGTTACTACTATAAAATTCCTTACTTTGAATATTTATGTGCAGAGAGGCTCCCAAAGGTTGATCTCTTGAGATGATTGTTTTTCGACAGTTGTCGTTGTTTGGGGCTTTGATTGCTTTTCCAAGTTGTTTGACTGTGTGGACTGGAAGCTCTCCAGCATTTCAGCTTTGTCCCTGGCCAGTCCCCACTAAACTTCAGTTGTGGAGAAGTGCTAAAATGATAGCTGTTGTGCCCTTAGCCATGAACTGGATATCAGTGTTGAGAATAGGGCTGGGTCTCTTTGTCTCTGCAGAGTTCTGTGGCCCTGAGGTAAACAGGACAAGTCTTGGCCCACAAGTAACTGGGGAGACGCCACCTTTGCTTTTCTTGTACATTCCTATGTCAGAGACTGACCATACTCTCCCTGATGCTTGTCCTATCGATTGAATGACAAAGAAGCAGTAGTTACGATTTGTTCTCTGAGATGAGGGAAGGATTATCAGGCCATCCTGGCATGAGTATTCAACAAACATTCCCCCAAATGCATGGGATGCCTTCCTCATGACATTTTAGGTATAGAGAAAAGAGCAGTGGACAGGTGTTTGAAAATGCAGGACCTCACAAAGCTCCCATTCGGGGTGGGGAGGGTGGCGGGCACAAAAAGAAAATCCATGTGTAGTGTGCAAGATGCAGAATAAAATACAAGAATGAAGTGTTAGGGAGTTCCAGGGACTGAGTAGGGGCTGCAAATTGGGTCAACCTTACCTGAGCAGAGACTTGAAGACAGCAACAGAACAAAAGAAATGCTGAAGTGTCGCGCCCGCTCTCGACCAGCAAGAACGATGCGACCACCAGTCCTTCTAACAGCAGTTTATTCAGTCCTGATTCTTCTTGTTTATATCTCCCCCGAACCCTGGGCCTCTCACTCCTTTTATACTCTCTCTCATCCATGCACCGCAGGCCACGCCCCCTCGCCAGTCATGAGGCTTCAGCTAATCAGGGCAGCAGGGGCAAATCTCCACCAAATTGGATTCACCTGTATCCTGGTACACCTGCGCAGCACTCAAGATGTTTGTGTCTTATATGAGGAAGTCAGGTGCAAGTCATATGACTTAGCTACAGTCCCTGGCGCCTTTGGGACTGCCGCCACACCCGTCTCCACACTGAAGTGCAAAGGTCCTGAGGCAGGAGCATGATTGGAGGAATGTCAAGGAGTGCAGGCTAGTCTGGATGAGCTGAAGGGGCATTCTTTGAATTTGATGTCTGGACAGTCATTTCATCTTCAGGGAGTTAGCTCCTTAGAATTGTGTATAAAGTGGAATATTTGCCTATTGCCTACAGATCTTCTCACATACTTAAAGTATCTCTAGATTGCTTATCATATATAATGCAATGTAGGTATTGCATAAATAGTTTCTATCATGCATGGTTAGAGGAATAAAGGCAAAAGAATCTGTAAGTGTTCAGCACAGGTAGGATTATGTTATTTTTGTTCTGAGGTTGAATCCACACATGTGGAAAGAGGGGATAATAGGTAGGATTATGTTATTTTGGGGCTGTGATTGAGTCCACAGATGTGGAAAGAGGAGAAAAGCAGACCAATTGTACTTGTATGTCTGGTAGTTTTTCCATTTGGATTTAAAGACAAGATTTCCTTTTGGATTTAAAGGTGTGTGTCTCTCTGTTCATTCTCCACAGAATACTTTGATATAAAGACATCATAGTTGGATAGATAAGAGCACTTGACAAATCAGGTTACAGATGATAAAAGGGAAGTGTAGAAGGGGGACCATGGGGGCAGAGTGGAATAAGGGTCCCTTCATCACAGTATGTCATCCTATTCAGCCGGGGATGGCTCTTAAAAGGTGAAAAATTTGATTGTTTTATTTTTAACATTATTGAAATGGCTTTTCAAATCAAAATGGTAGTACTTTGTATGCAATAGAAATTAGGAGAAACTGTAATATAATGTTAGAAATAATATTAGAAAAGGAGATAGGATACGTGTAGGTTCAGGTTTAGAGAGGCAGCTTTTCTAACAATTGCTTAGATTATTCTTAAGCACACCAATGGCCACCAGATATCCTCTGTATTTTGACCTATGGTCTTCCTGATACTTGCTTGTGACAGCTATTAGAACAGTTTGAACTGTGGCTCAGAATCCATGCCAGACTGACCTACTTTGTAAAAAACGTCACTAAGGTTGGGAAATGCAAAAGTAATGGAGCAGATTCCTAACTATGCTGTCTCTGCTGTCCCGGAAGCTCTCAGGGGTTAAACTCTGTCATAACTGAACTGCCCAGTACTCCGAATAGACAGTCTTCTGAATAAGTTTGTAAATATGTTATGTGTCAGCTGCCGTTGTTTCCTTTTTATTATGAACCACAAGAAACAAATACAACTTAAGAAAGTGAAGGGAAGTTGTCAAGAACACAAATGTGCATGTCTAACTTAGCAAAGAGACTTAAGTGGGGACTCAGAAGCTTGAGACTCGCTTCCTGTTCTTAATAGAGATGTTAGTGGGGGATACTATCAGTGCCTACCTGCTACTGTAAAAACATATGCATCTAGAAGCTTGCTGAAAGTCTAACGTGACTAGTCAGCATGCTGCCTATAGGCTGAAACCTTGGTTCCTTCCTTAAACAGAAATACTATCCTTGAGGACCAGAATCCCCAGCCTTCTTTGGTCATTTGAACTCATGCATGCATTTCAGCATAAACAACTTGCATATTTTAAAGTTCACTATCTTTTAGGTTGTTTTTATATTTAAAAAAAGGTTTTTTGTTTTTGTTTTTGTTTTGTTTTTTTACTAACCCCTGTAATCACCCTGTCTATTTTGATAAATTTCAAACTGAAAAACTTGAAGTCATGACTTACTGGGCTAGTTTGCCTCTTGTTGGTTTTGCTTCATACCAAATACATATTTCAATGCACATGTATTTTCCTGTCTTTTCAGACAATAACAGTTACTGAAACTATGTAATTGCAAAGTTTTACCTTTTTTCCATGAACATATGACATTATCATTAAAATCTCTTCCCTATTATTGGAACTGGAGATAGTTAATAACCCTGGTTATTCTTCCAGAGGCTATGAATCCAATTCCTGGCTCCCATGAGCTATCTCAAAATTATGTGTAGCTCCAGTTGCAGGGTTATCTGATATCTCTTCTGGCTTCTGTGAGTACTAGGCATGCACATGGCACCAAGGCAAAGCACCCATTTACACTATCTATACAGATGAAATGTGTGTGTCTGTGTCCTGGTTATTATTTGTCCTCTCTCTTTCTTTTATTAAGATGTCGATGAGATGGTATACATGTTTGTAATTCCAACACAAGGGGGGTCAGAACAGGAAGATCATATGTTCAAGGCTATCCACTGTTACATAAAAAGATCCAGTAGAAAGACAAAACAGCAAAAGGATTTCTTAGAAGCCAAGTCTCCTCAGGCATACATGTGACCGTGAGCTTTTCCAAACTTTCTTGCAATGGATGAACTCACAGTGAGTCTTGTGACATAGATAAGTGAGTCACCTGCTCACACAGCCACTGACCTTCATCCAGATGCTCTCACACACAGAGGGAATTGTTCTCTTTTTCCAACAAAGGTTGATTTTGGTCTATGTAGACTATGTCTAGTCTTGGGAACCTGAGAGCTTGCACACCAGGTTGCCATTAGTGAACATGAACATGTAACATTTTATAGAGCCAGCAAGAAAGCATTAAGAAGCCTGTATTTGCAATTCTGATACTATTAATTTTTGTTATTTATTACTTTGATTTATATGTTGTCAAAATACTCAGTTCAAACTCACAGAGTTCTTAGAGATATTAAAGAAATCAAGTCATTCCTGTCTCAAAAGTAACTTCCTTCCTGCTCTGGCTCCTGATGGTGCTCTTTCCTCCTATCCTCAAGTCCAACCATCACTGACTGCGTACTGCAATGGGGATATGTCTGCTTTGGGTACCAACTCTAGATCTAATCCTAATTTTACCACTAGTTATGTGACTTGGGTTAAACCATTAACTGTTTGAGTTTTAGTGTATCTGTCAATGAGGGTAAGAAATTTGTCCTGGAGGAATATTTTTGTAAGTACCATGTATAACATCCTTACAATAGTACCAGTACATGCACACGAGAATCTGCTTCTCTGTTGCCCTTTCTAGTTCTACTGCTGTGACCCTTCCTTGGGATTTTATTGTCTCTATTGTAATAGGATGTATACCAGCCTCTGTACTTACTGCAGACTTCTAACTCTTCTCTTTCCCCACCCATTCCAAATGCTTCTTCTATCCAGTGAGTGCCAGATTCTCATCAGTTTCTAGGTAGATTGAACCCATCTCAGATTTCCTTTCTGTCCCCAGATATATTAAATATTTACAATCTATCTGAACTGCCTGCATACGACAGACAAGTGAAGCATACAGCACCAGAGACCAGCTGTTCAGGCACCTCTGCTTACCGACTCTCACTTCAGTCTCTTGGGTTTGAGTTTGGTGTTCTTCTCTTGTTGTTATGATACAAGGCAAGACTCAAGGGAGAAAGGGCGGATTTGAGCTCATGGTTTGATGATATAGTCATTCGTGGTAGGAAAAATCTGGTGGGGAGTTTGAGGAGGGTAGTTACTTGTCCACAATGGGGAAAGTGAAGGCAACAGAAACTGGAAAACCTCAAGACTTACTGCTACTTCTCTACTGCTGACAGCTTGACGTCACCTCCTAAAGGTTCTGTTACTTCCCCAAACAGTGCCACTACCTGGCACATTCAGACACATGTGCCTTTAGGAGAAATTTCACCATATTCAAGTCATAATAGATCCCCAGTATTTTCATTAGAAAAGCCTCCAACCTGTCAGGGTCTCCGTCTTGCATGAGTCTGTAATCATATCTCCAGCTGTTATGTCTGAGACTAGGAAATGAAAGTGCCTTTGAACAACAGTGTTATTCTGTGAAGATGCTTCAGACTGGGATGTTAATGCTCTCCCTCTGGGACCAGTATCTCTGCCTGGGAGTGCATTATCTCCCACATTGACATTTTGAGGGCCTAGGACCTAAGACCAGTGGTAACTTATTCCCTCAGGTTGAGACATCCTCTAATTTGTAATGTGTTCATGAATCATAGCTTGTTCAACATGCTTAGTTTGGAAGTTTTGTTCCTACTAACCCAGGCTTGGTGTAGGCAGACTGTGAGTGAGAGCCCTGACAGCTAGCTGCCTTAGACACCCAGGTCAGTAGAGAGAATATGCCACATATTTGTCCTGGCTATGCCGCTAGCATGCCACTTTGGTACCAATGTGGATTCGTGAGGACGCCCATTTGAGAATATCTGCAGTCTGGAGTCATCCTACACTTCCTGCTCTGCTACTTGTTATTTTCATGAAGAAAATCTCTGCCTTTCTGATAAATGCTCTTGACCCTCATATTTGCTCCCTCTCCTTGGTTACCAAGTTGACTCTTACACCTCACTAACTTCATTGCTGCCATTTCTCCTAAGCCAAGATCAAAGCTGAATATTATTAGGAGAGATCATAAGGAATTAGAGACTCTGACAGTTACCCTCATCATGTATATAGCTATAGCATAGAGTAAATTCACTTTTAAATTATGAAATATAACAAAATACTTAATGCCATCACAATGCTAGTTGTCTTTCTTGCCTTTGAGAGTTAGCATGTTTAATGCAAACAAATAGACAAACATGAGATGACTTTGAGGGAACAGATGAATAGAACGTTCAAATTTCCTGGGGGGTGGGAGGGTAGGAGATGGAATTTTCCTGGCAGTGAGTGCTAATTCATAAGAAAATGAGTCAATTAATTTAAAAGTACATGCTTTTAACTTTCATTCCTCTAAATTAAAAAAAAAAAGTGAGATGGAAACTCTTAAGCTCTCTAAAGGTACAGAGCAAACACCCACTCCTTTCAAAAAAGGGGACTAATATATTCAGGACTGCAAACATATGAGAATTCCTGTCACCACAGAGGTTGGGTATTTTTTTTTTATCTTAGCACAGTTTGCTAGTTCTTAGCTTCTAAGTTTATGATCATCATCATTAATTGCCCATATCAAACCAAGAGAGTGAATTTAGCTGGATTCGTTCTCTGGAAACATGAAAGCATGCACCTGTGCCTAAAAGTGTATGACAAGGTTCTTGGGTCTATTCTGCCTAGCTAACCATGCTTCACACAATAAATCTACAGAGCCGCCTCCTCAGATACAAGAAGAAATTGTCCATTTCACCTTCCCATGAAACCCCAGGAAGTAATCCAAGTTATATATTTTATTTCAGTTCGAAGGACTGGGTAAAATTGGGAACAAAACACCCATGGAAGGAGTTACAAAGACAAAGTTTGGAGCTGTGACGAAAGGATGGACCATCTAGAGACTGCCATATCCGGGGATCCATCCCATAATCAGTTTCTAAACGCTGACACCATTGCATACACTAGCAAGTTTTTGCTGAAAGGACCCAGATATAGCTGTCTCTTGTGAGACTATGCCGGGGCCTAGCAAACACAGAAGTGGATGCTCACAGTCAGCTATTGGATGGGTCACACGGCCCCCAATGGATGAGCTAGAGAAAGTACCCAAGGAGCTAAAGGGATTTGCCACCCTATAGGTGGAACAACATTATGAACTAACCAGTACCCCGGAGCTCTTGACTCTAGCTGCATATGTATCAAAAGATGGCCTAGTTGGCCATCAATGGAAAGAGAGGCCCATTGGACTTGCAAACTTTATATGCCCCAGTACAGGGGAACGCCAGGACCAAAAAGTGGGAGTGGGTGGGTAGGGGAATGGGGGGGGAGGGTATGGGGGACTTTTGGGATAGCATTGGAAATGCAAATGAGGAAAATACCTAATAAAGAATATTTTAAAAAATGCTATCAACAGAGTAGAGAGAGGATTACTGAAATTTGACACATCAGGAATCCCAACCTGACAGTAGGTATTTGAATGAAACTCAATTCATTCATGAGTTTTGGAACAGAAGTGATGATCTAGTAATACTGTCCAATGAGGCCCAAAGTTTAACTAGTTTGTTAATCAGTGTTTATCTTGGCAAGCTTTGTGTTAGCTGTCTGTGTAACTGAACATAAGGAATAGCATGTATTTTTTTTAATATGAATGACAGGCAGATATGAGGTAGGCGTTCCTAATCTAACAGATATGATACAACAGTGGGCAGGCTACCTGAACAGAGACAGTGCTCTCTCACAAAGATCCATGCCCATACACAGGAAAATTTTCACTTCTGAAGTTTCCTGGCATCTCTCTGGGGTCATAGTATCATATTGTAACTTGCACTGAATAAGGTCATGTTCAAGCCTTCTTTGACACTAAAGTCATCTATTGAGATAAATAAGTAAAGCAAGACTTTACTCTTGCTTTTCTTTTTCTCTGAGATCTTCCCAGTAGTGCAGGCTGAAAGGCCAGATCTTAGAACTCTTTGTGAGAAAAAGGAAGGGAAATGTTGCATGTATTTCAGATGTCACAATTACATCATAAGATCCAGTGGTGAAGTTTTACCAGTGTGAGAGATTCTATAAGCATCTTCCCTTTTCTGCCACTATATCAGTGATCATGTAGAACTATATAAGAATCAGAAGTCTGCTTGTATAAATAGGCTGTCCTTCTAGATACACAATCTATCTCTGTACTTAATAAGTTGTAGCTCTAGTTACGTGTTTTCCTACAGTCAGGTTTCTCCCTCTTCAATGGTATTTTTTTCTGTCCTATCCACCATGAATTATAAGTAAACTTGTCTCCAGGAAGGGGTCTTATCTATACAATAGCAAAATGTGTTCTCATTTACATGAATAAGGTTGAAACTTACTTAATTTTTAAAATCACAATAGCTGTGGTTATCTGTATAAGACATGCACACGATCAAGCCAGCCAAAATTCTAGCATAGACAAGGTAGATGGTCTACAGGTTGATTGGCAGTGAATAGTTGCTGGGGAAAGGAGAATCATTCTTTTTGAAGATGTGGCCACAGATTGGTGTTCTCTGAGTTCCATATTCATGCCTATACAGTCAGCACTAGCTGGATTTAATGGGCTATTTAAAAATTAATGGATTTATGGATGGGGACATGGGAGTTAGAAGGAGAGGGTAGAAGTACATATTATATACATATATGAAATTCTCAAAAATAACAATAAAATAAAATATACTGTTCCTGGTAATACAGATAGAAAATATAAAGTGTTTCAACCAATGGTAAGCTGTTTTATTTATTTCCCAATGTAAACATGTCTCTGATGGGAATGGAGGGCAAGAAGCTTGTCCATTGAGGAAGAACTCTCAATTAAGAATTTTGCATTTTCCTTTGCTCCCCCAGTTGATTTCTGGGGTAATGTGTCAGGGTCACATTTATCTGCTTTCTCACTCGGGCTATAACAGCCATCTCTGCAAATATTATAAATTCCTGATCCAGTGATGTATGCCTCCTCTCTGCTGCTTCTATCTGCTCTTTGCTGTATGTGCATTTAAATTTGCTCTCTACAAACTTAAGAAACTCCCTCATATAAAACAAGAAATATAACATGCCAAACATGCTTGTGTTCTTAAACACAGAACTGCAAATCACAGTGACACTAAGCAAGCATATTTCTCTATATTCTGTGGCTGAAAGCATTACCTGAAATGAGACACTGAACTATCTTTGTTCCACTGGAGTATTGCAGAGGATAATAAAGGATATGATATATGCTTTTTTCAAATATTTAGTTTATAAGATTGCTTGTTTCTCCCATATTTCTAGGTGAGGAATACATCTGTCCTCATTTTCACTCCATGTTGTTTTCTTTCTTTCTTTTTTTTTTTTTTCCTCAGTGAAACCTAGACCTGTTAATATCTATATTCAGAAAAAGCTGCCCTGGTTGCCTAGCAACCAAGCTTGGTGGGTTAGGAGGCACCAAGGCAAGATATCAAATGCAGACAACACAACCTTGATTTACACTCTCCCCATGCAGACAGTCATCCACTCTGTGTTCTGCATGGATTCTTATTTTCAAAACAAAACAAATCTTTCAAAGATGTTAGCTCAATGCCATTAGGAATTTAAAAATGACAGCTCTTGGGGTAACATTTCAACGTGGTTGAATAAGGAAGAAATTACTTTCTGCTCTTCCTTAATTAAAGCAAGGGTAGTCCTCCGCTTGTAGGTCATGCTGTTCTTTCCAGCCCTGCTTTTTATTTCCTCTGCAGAAAGATGTATGCCTTATTCCTGGAATAAGACGGAATGGAAATTGATGTGTCAACTTTGAGAAATAGAAGTTTTAGGATTAATTATTGCTGAGCATATATTCTTCTGTCTTATGCAATGAACTGAAAAGGGAAAGGGAGAGAATCACATCTTGTTTTCATATTCCTCCACCTTCCCATCTTTTCCTTCTTAGCTTTCTTAAGTTTCTCCCTTACAAAGTCCCTTTGAAACAAGGAGCAAGCAAGGAATAAAGGAAGTAAGAGGCATCTTCCTCTCGGACAAATTATATACTCTGTACTCACAAGAGAAGTTTTCATTTAAAATTTAATATCTTCTTTAAGTATTCTAATTTGTTTTACAATTCAGTTCTTATTAGGTAAATTGAATATTTGGAGGGAAAAAAGTCCCTGAAAGGACTTTGAATTGATCCTTTTGATTAATAATACAAGAGGAGGCAAATCCTGGGGTTGTTCAAGCAAACCTGTGAAAAATATGACATGGAGAGGAACAGAGCACAGACAGTAAATTCAGTGTTAGCATTAGTCCCGGAATGCTGCAGTCAATAGAGCTTAGAATCTTAGATGATCGAAGACACCAAATAGCCATTTAAACAGTCTGGTTTCCTCTATTTTAATGCCATAGTGGGTATAAATTATGGCTCTCTAAGGCACATGGGATGTCCAGTTTTTATGTAAGTGTTGAATCAATATACACTAGGACACCCAATTCCACAGGCCATTTAGAACTCAGCTAGAAGTCAAAATTTACTCATGATTGCCATTTGTTATCCCTAGTATGGAAGAAAGAAGGCTGATGAGGGGGATTCCCAAGAATGTTCACAAATGAAGAGTCTGCAAATAAAATTAAGGGCTTCTCAGGGGAAGAGGGATGAGAAACTAGGTTCCAGTGACTGTGATGGAGAGGATTTCAGTCATGAAAGAGGAGTGTCCAGCATGTCATCACAGCCATGGGTATTTTATTGCTGTCTTAGAAGATGAATTTCATGTGGTTAGATGGAGCTCAGCACATGTGTTAAGAGGATTTAAAAAGAAAAACAAAAAGCAAACAACAAACACAACAAAATAAAATAAAATAAAATAAAATAAAATAAAATAAAGGATGTTTGAGTGATGGAAGTGAAAATAAGCAAGAAAGATGGGAGAAGAAAGAAGGATGATGGTTTGAGATGATGGAAGTTGCACGAAGATGGAGGCATATTTGTGGGTGGAGAATAAATTTCTGTTCGAGGTTGGAGAAGAGGAGAACACATGCAGAAGTCTAGGGCTTGGAAGAATTTAAAGAAAATCATAGCCTAGTATGTAAAATGTTTTGCATATTGACATAACCTACAAATCACTTCTATCTGACTTCACCCTAGTCTTGCTGAAGTAGATAGAGTTGAGGCCCTTAAAAAGTCCAAAGGGATGGTGTAATGGTGAAGACAGAGGCTGGGAAAGCTTGTTTGAAGCAAGGGTCTTAGGAATCACGGTGGAATTGGACTGAAGAATACATTGGACTAAATTTTCCTAGTATTTCCCAATAATGTGAGGAAGTGTCCAAACTTTCCATTAGATGTGAGAGCCAAAGATAACTAGGAAAGTTTCTATGTGTTAAAGAGAGAGCTTTGGAAATACTCAGAAATAGGTTAGAGGACCAGTCACTGTACAGGCATTAGAGGACAAGGGAAAGACTGAGTGTAGGTTCATTAACAACAAAAAAGCATGGGGCAGGAGAGATGGCTTGGTGGGGGAGAGTACTTCCTGCTCTTCCAGACGATGGGAATTTAGTCTCCTGCACCCATGTTAAGCTATTCACAACTACCTATAGCACCAGTTCAAGGGGACCTGACAGCTTCTTTCTTGTAATGTTCACACAGGCACATAAATAAAGTTTGAAAAAAGAATGTAAAAGCCACCCCACCTCCTGCCACCTGCGGCTGTCAGGAGAGCTAGCCCTGCCCCTTATTGGCTGCAGCACTTAGGAGAGCAGGCCCTGCACCTTACCTGGGCAGTACAGTAGAGCTGGCCCTGGTGCCCTGGATATGGGTTATGTGGCCCTGAAGGCATGAAAGCAGGAGAGCTGGCCCTGCCCATTGCCAATTGTTAGCACTGGGTGAACTAACCAAGGCAGTGCTGGAGAGCTCACTCTGGTGGTGTGGGTGTGGGAGGTTGCCAGGCTGACCAGCTCAGCTACCACCCAAGGCTAGAACCAGGGCTTTGAGTTAGTCTACCCCAACCTCTACCACATCTATGTACATGAAAGGGCCAGTCTTGTAGATCCAAAGCCACAAGACCTCCATGACACAGGGCAACAACTGTACCTTCAAGTGTAGTCCTGGTGAGGATCCAGTATTGATAGTGTAGTAGAAACCAGAAACCTCAAATGAGACCAGTGGCTCATTGCAATGAACATTTGCAAGTAAAGATATATGAACAAAAGGGTGTATACTGTGGGATGCACTGTGACACACTACAGCTTCCACAATGATATTTTTCTATTGGTACATAGGTTGCAAGAGTAGACGGTGGATACAAAGGGATAGGGAAAGGAGTGGGATTGGGATGCATGATATGAAATTCACAATGAATCAATAAGAAGTTAAATTTAAAAAGTAAAAATAAAAAGTAAAAGCAATGGACAAAATAAAAGGTCTGGATTAGAGAAATGTGTCAGGATTTGAGATGTTTGTTACACTTGGGATGAAGGCAAGAAGACTTACAACTTAGGCATGTGAGATGCTAGGAAGAAAGTAATATTCTTCCTCTGACTGGAAAGCCAAAGATAATGGCCCAGCACTTTGTATATGACATCCTGGGTGGCACTATGAAAGAAAACCAAGCCATAGTGAAATAGTATTTTAATAAACCCCAAAGAATATTTCCCGAGGCAGTAAATGGGCATTATGGTTTGTCTTGATGGTGCCACTCAAAATTTGCAATTGTGGATTAGTTTGTGTGCCTGAGTCCCCTCCTTCTCTACCAAAGCTGGAAACAGTGACTGCATTGTGTATATTTCATTTATTGCTGAAACCATTGGTCCCAGCCTAGTGCTGCTTAGAGCATCCTCTCAGCAATCATTTGTTGCACGAGTCACATGACAGGAAAGGAATTCGAGGGAGACTCGGAATGTGGCACCTTGGCTGTAAACCATGAAATGCCCCAATAAGTGTGTCGCTTACTAAAAACCTAAGATATAACAACCTTCAGATCGACGATAATAAAATAATATGACCAATTAAAAATATTGCCTTTAAAGCAGAAAGCAAAAAGAGGTGAGTTGATTCTTTTTGCCAGTAGCACTGCTCCAATCAGATAAACAAATGAGTTAAGGCTAAGTAATAATCAATAACATTTCCATGCCTCACACTTATTAAAAGAATATTATAAAATGGCAATTAAAAAAATGTATTTGGAGCTTGGGACTTAACCCAGGAGTCCCATATGTTAGCAAGTGTGGGATCATTGGGCTACATCCCTAACCCAAATATTTTTTTTAACCACAATTCTAGAGGCGATGTCTTGGGTTGTCATTCAGCCTTCCTTCAAGGTCACTTTCAACAGTTCAGCCATGTTGGGGCCCTAAGGAATAGTAATTTGGATATGCATTTGCCTGCCAAAACCAAGCCTGAGTGTGGCAATGCTGGAGCAGCCAAGTTATGGAAGGCATAAGGTATGCTTGACACCTTTGGCTCTTGGCAAAATGAGTCAAGGATATGACTTGACAACTTTTTAGGGTGAATATGTTGTCCCTCTTACATAAAAATGTCATTAGCTCACTGAAGTATATTTGCTGATGTCAGCCAGAAAACGAAGTGCTTGAGTTAATATTTGAGTATGTTGTGTATCATCTTTTAAACCATATCATTTTCTTTTTGGTCCGGTTGCTTGTTGTCCCCACTAAAATAAACATTTTCTGTATTTAAGCAACAGAAACTGTTGTCTGATGGGGTTTTAAAATATTAAAGCAGTAATTGGTATTCTTCCAGACTCAATAAGTTACACTTATTATTCAGAAAGGGAGATACGAATGACTCCTGGAGTGATGGGTGTGGGGTGAGGATGACTTGGAATCAGAGAAAGACAGAAAGACTCAGAACACATCTAGCAGGTTCACAGGCTGCCGTAGATTTCTACAATGAAGGCTGAGAGACAGATAATCCCACGGAATGGGCCACAGTCGTATAGTGCTCCCCATCCACCCGCCACTCCCAGGATTAGACAAGATTGAGAGACCCTAAAATATACAGACTTATGATGACCGATGTCTTTAGTAACAGTGCTCAAGAGGCAGAGGCAGGAAGATGCTAAATTCAAGAGCCGTCGGAGATGCATAGATTGAAGGGAGGGAGGAAGAGGGAGAAATGGAGAGAAAAGGAAAAGAGGGAAGATGAAAAGGCTGATTTATTGGTTTCTGTGTGTATCTTTATTTTAATAATCCCCTGGGGATAGAAAAAGTACATGTTTTTTAAACATGCTCCTAACTGAATTGGTTAGGTAATTGTGTGGATATAGAAAAATTAATTTGACATTGGGTTCCCCAGTTTTAAATAAATAAGGTAAAGACAGTTTCTGGGACCAGTTTCGTGAGAAAAAGTATGAGACATCTTAGCTTATACACCCAGATAAGACTGACTGAGAACCTGTCGTGTGTGCTGAGGAGCAGATGAGGGAGGGGTACAGTAATCCTTTACAAAGGAATTTATATTCTGGGAGCTACCAGAAACATAGAACCAATACACAGTGCCCGAGACACTGAAGGAAGCAAAGGAGACAAGGTGACAGAAAAATGACAGAGCTTCCTGGGAGTGGAGTGAGTAGGCCTCTCCTTCTGGGAGAGTTTTTCACCAGACGCACGGACCTTGTTCTAGAAAGGAGTCCTTTGATGCATGATCCAAGTCTTTGAAAATGACAGCATGGCTGTTTACAACAAGCCTGTCTGCAGGTGCTTGCTGTGTATTTCATGTCCAAGTAGCTTAGTTTTGTTTTAGATAGTACAGCTTTTCTTCAGTGCTTCATCTTTGAAATTCTAGGATTTGCCTATTAAGCTGAATTTTATAGTTCTTCAACATAGGGTGTGTGTGTGTGTGTGTGTGTGTGTGTGTGTGTGTGTGTGTGTGTGTGTTGGTTGGTTGTAAATGTGTGTGCAGGTTGTGTATGCTGAGGTTCAAGAAGCATGTCAACTATCCTGATGTCTCACTAGCTCCTTATTCCCTTGAGAAAGGATCTCACACTGAATATGAAACTAGACTGGCTGCCAGCAAGCTCCAAGAAGCCTCTTGCCTCCACCTCTATGGGAGCAGAGTTACAGACACACACAGCCATGTCACATCACGTGTATGAGTGCTGCCACAGCAAGAACTCATCCTCCAAGAAAGACATCTCCCCAGCCTCATGTATTACCATCCTCTCTAAAGTTAGGTCTACGCTAATGGTAATGATTTCATTTATTCTGTTGCAAAGCCAAAAAAAGCATGTGATAGAAATTTTTTTTCGAAGTGTAAGTTTTATAGGTAAAATCTGAAGGGCATTTGTTCAGTAAGCCTTTTCTAGAAATTCTACTTGTCTCAATTTTTCTGTTTTCACCATACATATTTCTTTTCCTATATAATAATTATATAATTATATTTAATTATGTATTTTACATATAATTTATACATAATTTATATATTTTAATTATATATTGTTATATAATAATTATATAGTAAATATGGCTATTTACTATATAATTTCTATATAATATTTACTATATAATAATTTTGCTAAAGGATGTATTTTTTTTTAGTATAGGATAGAGTTTATTTAGAGCATGGGGAGGGGAGTTGAGAGAGTAGAAACAGTGAAAGGCAGAGAGAGAAAAAGAGAGAGAGACAGAAGGAGGAGGAGAGGGAAGGGGATGGAGGAGGAGGAGAAGGGGTCAGCCTCATGAAGAAGGGGGGGGATAGAGGGGAAAGAGGGTAAGGGGCAAGAGCAAGAGAAGAGAAGAGAGCAAGAGAGTAATGGATGTATTTTTTTAAGTAAGATAAACTTCTGACTTTGTGTAAAAGTCAAGTAGAACAACCAGATATAAAATTAAAAAAAAAAAAAAGTGTTTCCTCTCTCTGCCCAGTCTCTTTCACAGATATACCCCTTAGGGAGAAAATCACTCTTAGAAGGGCTTACATACTAAATCATATGATGGATATCAGAACAAAAATGAATAACATATTTATCCCCGTACTTAGGAACTTATTACCTTTATATTATGAAAGATAAGAAATTTGGAACATTCTGATAAAAACAGTAGTTTTTCTTATTTATGTACATTGCCCTATATTCTGAAGCAAATCAACATTTATGATGCAGTTATGAAGATATAATTTAAAAGCTGATTCTATGTAGAGTGGAAAAGTCTCTCATAGCATTAAAAATCGACACTCTAAGCCAACTCTGCCTCCTGTTTCCTGTCACATTCCTGTGCATGGGTCACATTGAACTGGTTTATATCTACCTCATGAAGGGTTGGGTGGGTCATTCACTTGTTTTGTTGGGCCAACTTCAGTGATTTTAGTAGGTTTGTGTGTGTATGTGTGTACATGTACACACCTTCTATGTTTTTGGTCAATCTCTTTTGTGCTGTTCATGTTGTAATTAATTCTATTGATGTAGCATTTCACTTTCAGAACATATTTTACACTCAGATAAACCTGTGCATTATCTTTCTTGCACCATGCCAAATTACTGATAAGGAGCATATTGACCTAGCTATGGTTTTGTAAATTACTTCTAATTTTTACTTAATTTCCAATTTTTAGTGGAATAAATTCAGGTGACTCTTTTTCTTGATCCTTCTGTTTAATATTCAGTAGAATTTCCCACTTAAACATATCTGTACTCCCTATATTTTCTCCATTTCTTGAACGATAAGCATGGGAACACTTGAACATGTCCATATTTCTTGGTTCTGTCTTATCATTGCCTTTTTTTCTTGTTGTATACTCTTCCTCTCTGGGCTTCAAATATAACTATTATTAATATTTCCCATTAGTATTTTATGTTGGCAAATAGATTTTGATGCCTAAAGATATGTCATAGCCCATTGGTACGTTTTCATAGGTTTTTGTTCTTGTCTTGTACATGAAATACACTTCTTGACTCTCCTTGAGGTTACTAATCCGACCACTGTATTTAGGTTTGCCATGTTCCATTATTTCTCATTCCCCTAGTATCGGTTTGGCTCTTTATTTTGGGCCTCCTCTGTGAGTCTTTCCCTTGTCTTTGCTTCTCATATGTCTGCTTTGATTCTTCAACCCACAACCAACCACCTGAGTTCAGAAGACTGTAACTCTTGGGAACAGTGCAGTTAGATTTGGTTCACAATCTGCCTGTTCTCCCCAGACTATCCCCTGACTATCACCACTTTAGAGTTTGTCAATATTTACCTGCAACTCCTTTGTTTCTCTTTCTGTCTCCAGATATTTTCAAGGGATATTTATTTATTTAATACCTTTATCTTTGTGAAGCCTATACATTTATAAAATAGTCACAAAGAAAAATATGGGTGCTGTTGGGGATGGGACCCCACATGATTGCTGTGAATGCACCACTGAGGTGTTCCACATCCTCAGTGTCCCCAGATAAGTCCGTCTTACACAGTATATTAAGCATTTTATAAAAATACCACAGTTGAAAGTTTTCGAAGTGTTCAATAAAACATATGAACTTAAAGTTTTTCAAGTTAAAACCAACAATTTCAGTAAATTATTTGGTTACATATTTTAAAAGGCATATCTGCTTTTATTGGGCTAAATTCCCTTAATCACTTACCATACATGATACATGATCGAATTCCTTTCCTTAAAGACAGTACTTATATTTCATTAATCACAAAATTTATGTCTTAAGTTCTAAATCTTCCTGGATTTACCCAAAAAAGGATAACTCTTATCATCTTACCCAGCATCCCTGGCCTTGGATATTGAGTCTATCCTTATCAAGGTCAAGGATGTGATATTCTCTTAAGGTCATCTTCTCAACATCACTCACTTTGATCCTTTCAAAGTGTTTGGCTGTTCTCAGTGGGATGAAGGTAAGTAAGCTGGAGCCCAGTACCATTAAATCACTCATCCTCCCTTCTTCCTGTACACCTGAGGCTAGATTTTGATATTTCCCTTTAGCTTATAAAATGTGTGGGCTCAACTTTTGTTTAATTCAGGCACTTTTGCTAAACATTGGCACCTCTCATCATATCCTTTAATGATAATACAACAGAACCTCAAGGAGTGTTTATATAATATCCTTCTGAGTTATAGAGCATTCCCAAGATGTTGACTCTTTCAGAGAGACAGAGCAAGTGACTGCTGACCTCTAGAGGATATTTGACACAACAAATAATCATTTTCAGTAATAAGAGTGTCAACTATGCATGTGGTTACAAGGTATTTGGATCAGGATAATGCAGGCAGAGCCCAGAGCTTAGCATTAAGCACTCAGTGAGAAGAGTGAGAAACACCATTTAATTAGGCTACAATGGACCAAGAACTGTCACTGAAAATAAATTAAAATGTTCGTAATTTTACACTAGCATTATATCTACTGATATCATGCATTTGATAATGATATGATGCATTTGTTCTGATAAATATTTTATTAATCTGATGTTCCAAATAGTTTAGCTCTGTAGTAAGTTCTCAGTTTCAGCACTATTGCTGCTGTAAAATGGATAATTGTTGTAGACTTGAGGACTATGTAGCTCTGACCGTTTTGTCTGCCAATAGGTCCCTTCCCAGTGTCATGGTCCAGAATCTACCCAGGCTTTCCCAAATGGCAAGGATGATATCCTAAGGAGAGGATAGATTGCAAAATGACCACGATTTTAAAGGCAGACAAGTTTAAGTGTATACACACCTATACACATTTAAACATACATAGTGTGTTATGTCTGTCTATCTCTCTGCATTTTCTCTAAACTTATGGCATGTCACAACAACACTCCCATTTTCTCTCATGTGATAGATGAGAATAAGCTTAATACTTTATTTAAATTAATAAGAAACCTATTGGGGAGAAAATGTAATTCAAACTGGTCACCCTGAGAGCCTTACTTTTGCTTCTCTTTGTTTCTGGTTAAGGGAATGGCAGATGTATTCCCCAGAGGAAAGTGGTATGTTCCCACACGAATGCAAGACTTCGTATTCTTCTGGTGAAGCATTTTCAAAGATCCGTTGCTATTTGTGGTTACTACAAAAACAATGACCCAAGGTCATCTATTCAGGATAAAGTTAACTCCTCTCAGCTGGAATATTCTAGGCTTTATTAAGGGAACCAACTTATTAGAGGCTTCTGGATATTAAATTTCACTTGTGTGAAATATAAAGTTATTTTATATTAACTTTGAATTATTGTTAATTTTTTTCCTTTGAATGGTGCTGGGGATGGAATCCAGGGCTATGTGCATACATAGTAAGAACCCTTTCACTGAGTTCCATCCTTGCTCCTTCAGTGGCTTTTTATAATTAATAAATATCAAATAAACTCATAATTGAACGTAAATATAAATGGAGTTCTATCATATGGAAACTCACTATTTATGATTCCTATATAGCAATCCAAACATGGTAGTTATCAACTTTAGATAAAAGAGAATTGTTACAAGTAATAATGCATCCACCGTGAAAGTTAGGACAGGGTAGAAAGGACTATTTAAATTCCCAACCTGTCAAAAACCTATTCTCAGGAATATTTCTATTGATAATATTAATAATTGATACAATTGATAAAAATCCTTTCAATGAATTTGAGTACTAGTTCAATTCTTTATTTTTGATGAGGATAAGGGAGGATGCTTACCTCCTAGGCCATATGGCAAAAACGACTGCACTGTTTGGGACTGACATCTCAATACAAGACACACTCTAGACTCATTAGAGTAGTAAGTCTAGTTTTCCTACCAATTGGTGTCTGAAAAATTATGAACAGAGAACTGGGAACATATTTTAACAACCCAAACTCAATAGTTCATCTGTCTACATCTTTTCATAGAGGCTAGAGAGGAAGCCATTCTAAAATAATAAAAATGATCAAACCTATCTGTCACCATCGCCCTTGGTTACTGTCTAGGACCAGCTCCCTGGAGGCATAAAGCCTTCATCACCAGCTACAGCAAATACAGTTTAAAAAAAGTTATGGCATATAAAACAAACAAACAAACAAACAAACTTCCCAGGCTTCAATGTCAGAAGAATTCTAGAACAATAGCAATTTCAATACAATAAAAGAATTCTGTTTAATCTGGGATCCTAGAAATTATTTTAATAGATCAAAATCCATAAACACTCAAAATGTATTAACTCATAGAACTCATGGGAGAGATAATTTTTATAGTGGTTTTTTTTCTAATGATTCTCATCATTGGAAATTTTTACACTAGTTCTAAACCTAAAAGTTGTCTAGAAACTAAGCCTGTAACCATAGCTTGTTGGAAGGTTGAGACAGGTTTCGAGGTTCAAGGCCTGTCTGTGTTACAGAATAAGTTTAAAGCCAATCTGAATATAGATAGGTAGATAGATAGATAAATAGATAGATAGATAGATAGATAGATAGATAGATAGATAGATAGATACATACATACATACATACATACATACATACATACATACACACACACATACACACATACACACATACATACACACAAAGATACATAAATACATAAACAGATACATAGATAGATACATAAACTTTAGGCTGAATATACATCTCAGTGGAAGAACACTTGTCTAGGATTCTCAAGGTCCTATGCAAGCTCAGTGCATGCATAAAGATAATTAACAAATGAGTGGTGTATTTCCTGGTAAATGTTTAATATCCAATTACTTTAAAATCTAAGCAGAAAGTAAGTTTTCTTTGTAATGCTCACCAGATTCTGTGTAGTTATTAATTTCCCACCATGGCTGAAATGCATACGCCAGTGTATACCTCAGTGAGCACAGAGCTAGGAAGCCATAACCATGAGCTCAAGTACAGCATTTCAGTATGTGGACACTGTGGCCAAGAAGAATCTTAAGAGTATGCATGCAAACAAAAATTAATAAGATAATTAGCAAGAAAATTAGTATTATCTTTGTATTCATAAAATATGTTTACTTATGAATGTATCGCTTAACTTTTAGCAATGGCTGGGCTTGTCCATGGACTCTAAAGTGTTTTCCCTCGCAGGGTTGGCTCCATAAGCACTCCACTGATATTTTATTTGTATATAGACTTCCTGAAAGGTTAAAAAATGTTGGGAACATCAGTTTTGAAAGTACTTTAAGGAATTTCCTGGTCAGATTGGTGTCTATTCATTCACTTCTATGGGTCAAGTAGCTAACAAGAGCTAGAACCTCAGCGTATGACTCAGTGGTAGCACACTTGTCTAGCATGCATAAGGCCCTGGGTTCCATCCTCAGCACCAAAAGGAAGGAAAGAATGAAGAAACTAAACAAACTAGGAGCTTCCATAAACTAATCCCCTCCAGTAAACTTATTCTGAGTGTGGATAGATTGCTTGCACATGTCTGTGTACAACATGTATGTCTGATATTCACCAGGACCAGAAAGATGTGTTGGATCCCCTGGAATTGGGTGTTTATGAGCTACCATGTGTGTACTGGGAGTCAAACCCAGGTCCTCAGGAAGAGGAGTAAATGCAGTATCCGTAACAACTGAGCTGTCTCTCCAACCACCTTGGTGACTATCTTAATATGGATCAAAAGAAAGTTCAGAACTGCTTGATGATATCATCAACATTGAAAATCTTTATAAAAGAATGGAACCCACCATGACCTACATAAGGACATGTAAGAATCATTAAGGACTCCCCTCTAGGTAATAGCTACCTTTCCCCACTAGGACCATGGAAAATCAAAGGATGCTCTTAGGCCTATCAGATCTTCCCAAGTTCATCTTTCCAACACTTGCTTTCAACAGTATCACATTTCTTAAGAAAACAGAAAAGAGAAAACATGATCCTTTGACAAGAATATTGCCTTTTGCTTCTGTTTGTTCTTCTCTTGGGATGATAAAAAGGCCTTAATTCCGTGTACCATGCTTTGTGCTTAATAAAAGCCCATATTTAGTTTCCATGTCTTTTACAGCCAACCTTATTACACATATTCTCTCAAAGTCTTCCCACGAGCATGCATAGCCTAAAGGTCTCTGTAAAGTAAAAACCTACTTTTCTGTTTATGTGATAAAGAACTATGATCTAGGAGGCTTAAAGAAGAAAGAGTTTTCTGATTCCAGAGGGACAGTGCATTGTGATAGGGAAAGTATGGTAAGAGGTAGCTGGAATAGGAAGCCAAGTGGTTCCATTTCTGACTAGAGAATGAACTGGAAGTAAGATAAAGCTGTAAACTCCCAGTTTCCACCCCCAATAGTATCTTCAGAAAGGCTATACCACATCCCCAAACAGGAGACTCAAGTGTTCAGAGACATGTGCTTTGGAACATCTCTCAGATCCCACAGTCTTCTTATTTAACTGCATGCTTTCAATTTGGCCTTCCTCCTACCAAACTATTTCCTAGCTATTGACCCTAAGGAAACCCATTCTTCCTTGAGGTTATCCAACTACTCCTTTTCTATTAATATATTATTTAACAAATATTTATTGAGTTCTCTGTGTCAGGCACTTTTCTGCACATTAGGAAATCTCATCACAAATAAGGAAGTTTTTTCTCTATTAAAAAATCAGTTTCAATGAAGAAATACAGTAAATAAAGAAAACAAGTGAACAGATTAAGGAGAAAGGTGTTCATATAGCAACAGAGTAAAGTTCCCACTAGTTTCCTTGAGGTTAAAATACTGCAGCAGTCAAGCAAACAGGAAATGCTGAGGTAGCATTTCTCAGCCTGTGGGCCGTGACCCCTTTGGGAGCTGAATGATCCTTTTACAAGGAACACACAAGACCATCAGAGAACATGGATACTTACATTATGATTCATAACAGTAGTAAAATTACAGTTATGAAGTAGCGGTGAAATAATTTTATGGTTGAGAGTCCCTGAAACATGAGGAAGTGTATTAAAGGGTCACAGAATTAGGTAAATTGAGAATCACTGCTCTAAGGAGACCATTATTAAATTCTTCACTCTCCACGCCACAAAATGAAGTCTTTCTAATGACAAGCCAAGAAGAAAGTGAGTGTCAGAAACAGCAAATTGGGGAGTAGGACCAGTGGGTCAGGTCAGTGATGAGGCAGGCACTCCTTCGTACAGACCAGATAAACTAGAGCATGCAATTGAGCATTGGGACATTTATTTATAATCCAATCACCCACTTTAGAGACTAAGTCATGGGGATTATGAGTTTGGATCAAACCAGTTTTTCAGACTTAGACTCGTCTTAAAAACTCCTTTAAAAATGATATAGAACCTCAAAACACTGGAGATAGTAAGCTGATGTCATCCATGGACTTGGTCAGCTTGGTATCTAGACAATGATAGAGCTAGGGTTGGAAGACTGTCTTAGTGTAGATTCTGTCACACACACTCCACACTATCATACTATCGTGGGGGCATAGTTTCTTCACTGGCTCCTGACAGTATGGCAAACAGGTAATCTAGAAGTCAGTTTCTGCCTGGTACTTTAGTTCCCCCACTGCTCCAGGTATATGACAATCTCATTGCCCTCTACTGGGTCTTTCTGCTGGGACACTTGTTCTCTGTCCCTTCCTCTTGTCTTGTTTTAAGAGTGGTCAATGGCTAATACAGAGAAATGCTTCTAAGATGGTCAAGTCCCTTGAACAGAAACCTTGGAAATCAGAGAGCATTAGCCTCATTTTTTAAAAGCTAATTTCAAAAACAATTCAAAGAGCTGAAAATGCTGAGAGAACATTTCAGTCACCTTTCCTGGATGACATCTTATGCCTAAAATAACCAACTGACGAACAAATATTTTATGGCTCATCTTTGTTGATTACCAAGGTTCTTTTTATTTTACATTGCCCTTAAAAACATAATTAATCTAAGGATTATTTAAAGAATAAGGTGAAGAAGGGCATGTCATTGGACGAAACAGACCTGAGCATTTGTGGATTTTGTATCTAGAGGATGGATCCTAGAACCAGTTGCCCATGGATACAGAGTGATTACTGTATTATTATAAGGTTTTATTTCCTCTAAGGAAAACAGCATTTTTATACTACATTAAGTTCTGATATCAAAACAAATTAATGTTAAAGAAATAATGACTATAATTGTCTCATTGAAATTGAAGATATGATAATCAAAATATGACATCAAAGGAGTAAATTCTTTAAATGTATTATTTTGAATTAGACACTCTTACTGGCAAAGGCATTAGACATTTTAAAATTAACACATGCTGTGCATGGTGGCACATGTTTTTAGTTCCAGCACTCAGGATGCAGACACAGGCAGATCTATGTGAGTTCACAGCTAGCCTAGTCTATAGAGTGAGTTCCAGAACAGGCAGAGCTATACAAAGACACCCTGCCTTGAAGGAAAAACAAAACAAAACAAAAAAACATAAATAAACAAGAGAGACGGGGATTTAAAAATTAACACATTACCTGTATATTTTTTATTAGATAGTTTCTTTATATACATTTCAAATTTCAAATGCTATCCTGGAAGTTCCCAATACCCTCCCCACACCCTGCTCCCCTACCCACCCACTCCCGCTTCGTGGCCCTGGCATTCCCCTGTACTGGGGCATATAAAGTTTGCAATACCAGTGGGCCTCTCTTCCCAATAATGGCCCACTAGGCCATCTTCTGCTACATATGCAGCTAGAGACACAAGCTCTGGGGGTACTGGTTAGTTCATATTGTTGTTTCACCTATAGGGTTGCAGACCCCTTCAGCTCCTTGGGTGCTTTCTCTAGCTTCTCCATTGGGGGCCCTGGGTTCCAACTTATAGATGACTATGAGCATCTACTTCTGTATTTGCCAGGCACTGGCATAGCCTCATATAGGACAGCTATACCAGGGTCTCTTCATCAAAATCTTGCTAGCATATGCAACAGTGTCTGACTTTGGTTGCTGATTATGGGATGGATCCCTGGGTGAGGTAGTCTCTGGATGGTCCATCCTTTCATCTTAGCTCCAAACTTTGTCTCTGTAACTCCTTTCATTGGTATTTTGTTCCCTATTCTAAGGAGGAATGAAGTATCTGCCCATTGGTCTTCCCTCTTCTTGATTTTCTTGTGTTTTGCAAATTGTATCTTGGATGTTCTGTCTTTCTGGGCTAATATCCACTTATCAGTGAGTGCATATCTAATGACTTCTTTTGTGAT
This sequence comes from Mus musculus, assembly GCF_000001635.26. NCBI lineage: Eukaryota > Metazoa > Chordata > Mammalia > Rodentia > Muridae > Mus > Mus musculus. The sequence continues at coordinate 14,790,613 of NC_000068.7, forward strand.
TGGGTTACCTCACTAAGGATGATATCCTCCAGATACATCCATTTGTCCATTTGTCCAAGAATTTCATAAATCCATTGTTTTAAATAGCTGAGTAGTACTCCATTGTGTGAAGGTTCCACATATTTTGTATCCATTCTTCTGTTGAGGGACATCTGGGTTCTTTCCAGCTTCTGGCTATTATAAATAAGGCTGCTAAGGACATAGTGGAGAATGTGTTCTTATTACCAGTTGGAACAATTCTTGGTATATGCCCAGGAGAGGAATTGCTGGATCTTCTGGTAGTACTATGTCCAATTTTCTGAGGAACCTCCAGATTGACTTACAGAGTTGTTGTACAAGCTTGCAATCTCACCAGCAATGGAGGAGTGTTCCTCTTTCTCCACATCCTCGCCAGCATCTGCTGTCACCTGAATTTTTGATCTTAGCCATTCTGACTGGTGTCAGGTGAAATCTCAAGGTTGTTTTGATTTGCATTTCCCTGATGATTAAGGATGTTGAACATTTTTTTTCAGGTGCTTCTGAGCCATTTGGTATTCCTCAGTTGAAAAGTCTTTGTTTTGCTTTGTACCCCATTTTTAATGGGGTAATTTGAATTTCTGGAGTCCAGCTTCTTGAGCTCTTTGTATATATTGGATATTAGTCCCCTATCAGATTTAGGATTGGTAAAAATACTTTCTCAATCTCTTGGTAGCCTTTTTGTCTTATTGACAGTGTCTTTTGCCTTACAGTACAATCCATTGCTGTTCTGTTTAGGAATTTTCCCCCTGTGCCCATATATTCAAGGTTTTGCCCCACTTTCTCCTCTATTAATTTCAGTGTCTCTTGTTTTATGTGGAGGTCTTTGATCCGCTTAGACTTGAGCTTTGTACAAGAAGATAAGAATGGATCAATTTGCATTCTTCTACATTCTAACCACCAGTTGTACCAGCATCATTTGTTGAAAATGCTGTCTTTTTTCCACTGGATGAGTTTAGCTCCCTTGTCAAAGATCAGATGACCATAGGTGTGTGGATTCATTTCTGGGTCTTCAATTCTATTCCATTGATCTACCAGTCTGTCACTGTACCAGAACCATGCAATTTTTATCACAAGTGCTCTGTAGTACAGCTTAATGTCGGGCATGGTGATTTCACCAGAGGTTCTTTTATTGTTGAGAATAGTTTTTGCTATCCTAAGTTTTTTGTTATTTCAGATGTCTTAGTCAGGGTTTCTATCCCTGCACAAACATCATGACCAAGAAACAACTTGGGGAGGAAAGGGTTTATTCGGCTTACATTTCCATACTGCTGTTCTTCACCAAAGGAAGTCAGGACTGGAACTCAAGCAGGTCAGAAAGCAGGAGCTGATGCAGAGGCCATGGAGGGATGTTCTATACTGGCTTGCATCGGCCTGTTCTCTTATAGAACCAAGATTACCAGCCCAGAGATGGTCCCACCCACAAGGGGCCTTTTCCCCTTGATCATTAATTGAGAAAATTCCTTACAGTTGGATCTCATGGAGGCATTTCCTCAAGTGAAGCTCCTTTTTCTGTGATAATTCCAGCTGTGTCAAGTTGACACAAAACTAGCCAGTACACCAGATGAATTTGCACATTGTCCTTTCTATATCAGTGAAGAATTGAGTTGGAATTTTGATGGGGATTGCATTGAATCTGTAGATTGCTTTTGGCTCGATAGCCATTTTTACTATATTATTCCTGCCAATCCATGAGCATGGGAGATCTTTCCATCTTCTGAGATCTTCTTCAATATCTTTCTTCAGAGATTTGAAGTTCTTATCATACAGATCTTTCACTTCCTTAGTTAGAGTCACACCAAGGTATTTTATAATATTTGTAACTATTGTGAAGGGTGTTGTTTCCCTAATTTCTTTCTCAGTCCATCTATTCTTTGTGTTGAGAAAGGCCATTGATTTGTTTGAGTTAATTTTATATTTAGCTACTGCACTAAAGCTGTTTATCGGGTTTAGGAGTTCTCTGGTGGAATTTTTGGGTCACATAATTATACTATCATATCATCTGCAAATAGTGATATTTTGACTTCTTCCTTTCCAATTTGTATCCCCTTGATGTCCTTTTGTTGTCAAATTGCTCTGGCTAGAAATTCAAGTATTATATTGAATAGGTAGGGAGAAAGTGGGCAGCCTTGTCTAGTCCCTGATTTTAGTGGGATTGCTTCCAGCTTCTCTCCATTTACTTTGATGTTGGCTACTCTTTGCTGTAGATTGCTTTTATCATGTTTAGGTATGGGCCTTGAATTCCTGATCTTTCCAAGACTTTTATGATGAAGGGGTGTTGGATTTTGTCAAATGATTTCTCAGCATCAAATGAGATGATCATGTAGTTTTTTTCTTTGAGTTTGATTATATAGTGGATTACGTTGATAGATTTCCGTATATTAAAACATTCGTGCATCCCTGGGATGAAGCCTACTTGGTCATGATGGATGATGGTTTGATGTGTTCTTGGATTCGGTTTGCGAGGATTTTATTGAATATTTTTGCATTTTTTTTTCTTTGTTGGATCTTTGTGTGATTTAGGTATCAGAGTAATTGTGGCTTCATAGAATGAATTGGGTAGAGTACCTTTTGTTTTTATTTTGTGAAATAGCTTGAGAAGAGTTGGAATTAGGTCTTCTTTGAACGTCTGATAGAACTTTGCACTAAACCCATCTGGTCCTGGGCTTTTTTTGGTTGGGAGACTATTGATGACTGCTTCTATTTCTTTAGGGGAAATGGGACTGTTTAGGTCGTTAATCTGATCCTGATTTCACTTTGGTACCTGGTATCTGTCTAGGAAGTTGTCCATTTCTTCCAGGTTTTCTAGTTTTGTTGAGTATAGTGTTTTGTAGTAGGATCTGATGATGTTTTGGATTTCTGCAGGACCTGTTGTTATGTCTCCATTTTCATTTTTTATTTTATTAATTAGGATACTGTCCCTGTGCCCTCTATTGAGTCTGGCTGAGGGTTTATCTATCTTGTTGATTTTCTCAAAGAACCAGCTCCTAGTTTGGTTGATTCTTTGAATAGTTCTTTTTGTTTCCACTTGGTTGATTTCGGCCCTGAGTTTGATTATTTCCTGCATTCTCCTCCTCTTGGGTGAATTTGCTTCCTTTAGTTCTAGAGCTTCTATGTGTACTGTCAGGCTGCTAGTGTAATCTCTGTCTAGTTTCTTTTTGGAGGCCCTCAGGGTTATGAGTTTTCCTCTTAGGACTGCTTTCATTGTGTCCATAAGTTTGGGTATGTTGTAGCTTCATTTTCATTAAACTCTAAAATGTCTTTAATTTCTTTCTTTATTTCATCCTTGACCAAGGAATCATTGAGAAGAGTGTTGTTCAGTTTCCATATGAAAGTTGGCTTTCTATTATTTATGTTGTTATTGAAGATCAACCTTAGTCCATGGTGATCAGATAGGATGCATGGGATAATTTCAATATTTTTGTTGTCTGTGGAGCCCTGTTTTGTGACCAATTATAAGGTCAATTTTGGAGAAGGTACCATGAGGTGCTGAGAAGAAGGTATATCCTTTTGTTTTAGGATAAAATGTTCTGTAGATGGCTATTAAATCCATTTGTTTCATAACTTCGGTTAGTGTCCATGTGTCTCTGTTTACTTTCTCTTTCCAATCTGTCCATTGGTGAGAATGGGTTGTTGAAGTCTCCCACTATTATTGTGTGAAGTGCAATGTGTGCTTTGGGCTTTACTAAAGTTTCTTTAATGAATGTCGCTGCCCTTGTATTTGGAGCATAGATACTCAGAATTGAGAGTTCATCTTGGTAGATTTTCCCTTTGATGAGTATGAAGTGCCTCTCCTTGTCTTTTTTTTTTTTGATAACTTTGGGTTGGAAGTCAATTTTATTTGTTATTAGAATGGCTACTCCAGCTTGTTTCTTCGGACCATTTGATTGGAAAATTATTTTCCAGCCTTTCACCCTGAGGTAGTGTCTGTCCTTTTCTCTGAGGTGAGTTTCCTGTAAGCAACAAAATGTTGGGTCCTGTTTGTGTAGCCAGTCTATTAGTCTATGTCTTTTTATTGAGGAATTGAGTCCATTGATGTTAAGAGAAATTAAAGAAAAGTAATTGTTGCTTCCCGTTATTTTTGTTGTTAAAGTTGGGATTCTGTTCTTCCAGCTGTCTTCTTTTAGGTTTGTTTAAGGATTATTTTCTTGCTTTCTAGGGTGTAGTTTCTGTCCTTGTGTTTGTGTTTTCCCTTTATTATCCTTTGAAGGGCTGGATTCATGGAAAAATATTGTGTGAATTTGGTTTTATCATGGAATACTTTGGTTTCTCCATCTATGGTAATTGAGAGTTATGCTGGATATAGTAGCCTGGGCTGGCATTTGTGTTCTCTTAGGGTCTGCATAACATCTGTCCAGGATCTTCTGGCTTTCATAGTCTCTGGTGAGAAGTCTGGTATAATTCTAATAGGTCTGCCTTTATATGTTATATGATAATATATGTTTATATGTTATCTGCCTTTATATGACCTTTGTCCCTTACTGCTTTTAATATTCTATCTTTATTTAGTGCATTTGTTGTTCTGATTATTATGTGTTGGGAGGAATTTCTTTTCTGGTCCAGTCTATTTGGAGTTCTGTAGTCTTCTTGTATGTTCATGGGCATATCTTTCTTTAGGTTTGGGAAGTTTCCTTCTATAATTTTGTTGAAGACATTTGTTGGCCCTTTAAGTTGAAAATCTTCATTCTCATCTACTCCTATTATCCGTATGTTTGGTCTTCTCATTGTGTCCTGAATTTCCTGGATGTTTTGAATTAGGATCTTTTTGCATTTTGCATTTTCTTTGATTGTTGTGGCGATGTTCTCCATGGAATCTTCTGCACCTGAGATTCTCTCTTCCATCTCTTGTATTCTGTTGCTGATGCTCACATCTATGGTTCCAGATTTCTTTCCTAAGGTTTCTATCTCTAGTATTGTCTCATTATGGGTTTTCTTTATTGTTTCTACTTCCCTTTTTAGGTCTTGGATGATTTTGTTCAATTCCATAACCTGTTTGTGTGTGTGTGTGTGTGTGTGTGTGTGTGTGTGTGTGTGTGTGTGTGTTTTCTTGTATTTCTTTAAGGATTTCTACCTCTTTAGCAGTGTTCTCCTGTATTTCTTTAAGTGAGTTATTAAAGCCCTTCTTGATGTCCTATACCACCATTATAAGATATGATTTTAAATCAGAGTCTTGCTTTTCGGGTGTGTCGGGGTATCCAGTACTGTCTGAGGTGGGAGTGCTGGGTTCTGATGATGGTGAGTGGTCTTGGTTTCTGCTAGTAAAATTCTTATGTTTGCCTTTAGTCATCTGGTAATCTCTGGAGTTAGTTGTTATAGTTGTCTCTGGTTGGAGCTTGTTCCTCCTGTGATTCTGTTAGCCTCTGTCCGCAGACCTGGGAGTCTAGCTCTCTCCTGAGTCTCAGTGATCAGAGTACTCTCTGCAGGCAAGCTCTTCTCTTGCAGGGAAGGTGCACAGATATCTGGTGTTTAGACCTGCCTCCTGGCTGAAGATGAAGGCCCAAAACAGGGCCTGTCCCAGAAGATGTGTTGCCTCTGCAGTCTGCGGCTCACCTGCACATACTGGTCTCCAAGGGACATGGGACACAAGATGGCTCTCTCACCTGCTCTAGTGTTCAGAGCCCTCCCGGGCAGACACCTCTCCTCTGGCGGGGAAGGTGCCTGGATGTCTGGAGCCCTAAATGGGATCTGTCCCAGAAGCTGTGTCACTTTTGTAGTCAGAACTCTCATAATTTTTTTTTCAGTACAGTGTGATAAGTTGAGATTTGTGTACAACATATAATGGCAAAAACAACCCAACATAATTACCACTATTTCACCTCAAACATCTCTTTATATATGTTTCTAGTTATTTTTAAATGCATAATAAATTGTTGTTCATTTTTATAACCACCTTAGTATACTTTGGAACACTAGAGCTAATTCTCCCAATACACTCTTTCAGTGTTTTTTCTCCAATCTCCCTGTTGCTCTCTGTTGTCTGCTTTTGAACATCTGCTTCTAAGAAGCCAATGCTTTAGTATTCAAAAATATGTCTTTCTATCATGGTTATGTTTACTTATTGATCTCCATCCACGATGCCACAATTTACAGAATGTCATTTCTTTGTGACTGGATGGCATTCTAGTTTATATAGAATGGAAATTTTGAGAAAAACAGAATTTACATATTTATACAATGAAATGGTTCTTTTCTAAGTTAAAAAAAAACGTCAATTTCTTAAGCAAATAATGGGGACCTGGATACACATGCAATGGGTATTCTTACAGAATAAAAACTTACTAAACTCTATCAAAAAACTAAATGTATGATTTGAAATGATTAAGGTGCTAGGAGAAAACAACCTAAAAATACTCCAAGGTATTTTTAGATAACAAAACCAAAACCAACTAATGAGATCAGGTCACATGAAGGACCCCCTCTACACAGCAATGAAAAAATAATCACAAAAACGTAAAACATGATGAATGTGGAAAATATTAGTACATATTATATAAAGTTGTGTGTTCGTATATACATTATAATGAACTTTGATGATACTTACCAGCCAAGTCACTCCTTTTACTCGACCTTCTGTTTGTGCTGAACCTTTCCATCTTCCCCAATAGGTATCATTCCTTTCATTTCTCTTTTGTTTTGTTTTGTTTTGTTTTTTTAAATCTGGAATCCACAGAGAAATTCCACATACAGTGTTTGAGTTTCTGGTTTGGCTTATTGTGCTTAACATCTTTCAGTTCTGTCTATTTTCATTTCATTCTTCATTTTGGTTGACCCAAATGTCCCATTTACTATGAACATCACATATTCCTTACTGATGCTCACCTAGGTTAATTTTTGGGGGGAACAGTGCCATAAAAAACACTATGCAAGTATATCTGTGGCATGCTGACTTAGCATCCTTTGGGTTTGTAGCCAGAAGTAATATAAATGGATTATATGGTAGCTCTATTTTGAGATTTTTCTTTTAGAAATTTCCACAGTGACTGAACCAATTTACATTCTAACCATAAGTATGTAAGTTCCTTCCTCCAGGTATTCGTACTAGAATTTGTTGTTTGTTTTTAATAATAAACATTCTGACTAGAGTGAGATAGAGTACCAATGAAACTTTGTTTTGCATTTTTTGATATCTAATGGTGCTAGGCATTCTCCCATCTATTGAACATTTGTTCTTCTTTTAATAGCTGTCTGTTCTTTTGCCCATTTGTTGATTGTGCGATTTGTTCTTTTGATGTTGAATTTGATAAATTCTTTATATATTTTGGATATTAACTGTAATGTAACTTTCATTTACCTGAAGGAATTGTCTAGGAGACTCTGCCTCTTTCTGCTAACCCAGGCCTAGCCCTGGAAGCCTCTAGCTCCTGTACAATCTAATCTAGGCTTAGAATTTATTCAGGCTCTGAGACTTGCTGTTGAATTATCTCACCCTTTCTAGCTCTTTCTAACCTTTGGTCAATGAGACTGTTCTAGCTCAAACTCCTTCCACACTGATTAATTCAATTCAAATTCTCTCTCAGCTCTTTTTGCTCTGCTTGGCCTCAAACTATCTCTGGCTGTCTGTTCTAGTCTTCTGGCTCCTTTTTTTCTTTGTCTTGTTCTTTCTTCACCTGTCTAGCTTGTTCTCTGCAACCTGTGTCCATACCACTATCCTGGCAAAACTTCCCCCTCTCCTCTTCATTGCTCTCCCTTAAGTCACCTCTCTTTCCTTTTTGTTTTCATGAGAGTGGTCCTATCCTATTTGTGTCAAATATTTCTCTGGTTCATCACTTTCTTGGCCACTCAATTAGACATCGCTTTCAAACATGGGTACTTCCTTCTACAAACTAACTTTGCCTTCAGTGTTTGAGATTACAGGTGTGTATCAAGGCTGCATCTGAGTTCCAGATAAGGCTTCACCACACCACAAGGAGAAACAGGTTTTTCCAGTAAACAACGCAATCTTGGGGTTGATCAAATATTCTGAAAAAGTTAACATTCTTTGTAACTAGTTAAAAAGATTTTCACCACTGGGTAGACTTTTTAACTTTGGTGACTATTTCTCTTTTTGTTTAGAAGCTTTTTTAATTCTACACAGTCCTACACATCAATTCTTGGTGTGTATTTTTGGAGTGTTGGAGTACTTATCAAAGAAAACAAGCCTTTGTCTCTGTCTGTATATTGAGTGCCTGATCTATGTTTTGTTGGAGAAGTTTCTAAATTTCAAGTCTTATATTAAGATCTTTGATCCAGAATGGTAGAAAAGTCAGAACTCTTCATCTAGAAAGAGATTACTGTTTAGTGGTGTGTGTGTGTGTGTGTGTGTGCCAGTATGTGTAAAACTCTGCAGTCAAATGATAAAAATAAAAACAAATCAACTAGTCTTGTTTCTATATGCACAGTAGTAATAATTTTACTAATTTAAAACTTTTAACAGTTTGGCTAAACGCATAAAGATTTTTATCAGCCATGACATAAGTAGATAGCTGTCTACCACTGTAACTTTAATTTTTTTAAATACTACTTTTAATGATGGTTCTTAAATGCTTTAACCTCTCTTGTACCCCATCATCCACCAGAGGTAGTGGAAAAGAAGGGATACGTGGGAAGTGGACCTGTTTAAAAAGGTTCTTTGGAGCAACTCCTGTCTGTGTTATCTGGAAATCAGCAGTTCAGTTCACAGATTAGCAGCAGTAGCTCAATCCACTCTCAAACACTTCATGGATAGATACACCAGCAGTCCAGTTCAGTAGAGTCGTATAGCAAACACAAAGCAGCAGTGAGGGCACTATCTAGCAGAAACTGCCAGGTCTCAGCCTTCTCAGAAGCCAGCAGGAGGAACCCAGAGGAATACAGAAATTCTTGTCTATGCTTCTCTCAAGGAAGCAATGATCAGTGAAGATTTGAGACCAACAAGCATTGTCCAGCTAGCTCTATAAGCAAGCCAAGCTCAGCCTGTGTCACTGTCTATTGAGTCCTTATTTATACCTTCCAAACATCACGTGTCCTCCACGGATCTTGCCTCAGCATATATATGTGTCTCAACTGACATCACTCTGCCAATCAGCCTTTGTCCAGGGGAGCAGCAAGAAACTGTAGCACGACACCAGCAGATTTTTTTAGTGCATTTCTCTCTATGGAGTCCCAACAAATGCAGCTCAACTACGCAATGTAAGGCAGACAAATACATGCATGTTGTTAGCAAAAAAATCCTGCATCACGTGTCCTTTCACATGCTGGCTTTAGCAGAAGAGCATCCTCTTTCCTAGGTCTGATTCCATAAAACGTTCCTTCACGAGTCTGTCTTAATCTTTCACCTGCGTCCACTTCAGCTAAATATTTTCTCATGTTTGACCCAGCAAAACACCATCCAACTGACTTTTCAAAGAACCCTTAGGTTTCCACTTCAGACTACCTTGACTTCATAGTGATAACTGTTCTTGTCTGTTTTCATTTATTTCTGTGTGTTCAAAGCAATGTAGTCATTTATCCACTTTGTATTCTTCACATCCCCCCCCTCTCTCTCATTATTTGTTTTTCATTAAGTTATGTACCTGTCTAATATTGGTCCCTGATATTAGTATAATTTGACTTGCACCATGTACACCTCAGTTTGTGAGCTCTACTGTCTGTGAACATTTGTGCTTTTTCTATAAGGATATATGCATTTAGAGATTAGTGACATAATAATGCATGTATATGTGAAATTTTTGAGACTGGCTGATGAAGAAATGAGTTCCAATACAAGAAAAATTATTTTATAACCTAGAAATAGCAATTCAATAATTATGCTAAAAGGCAAAGCAATATCTTAAAAAGCGAAAACATTTCCTTTTCTTCTTAATAAAAAGATTTATTTTCAATTTTCTATGTCTCTGTATGTGCATATGTTCATATACATGCAGGTGAATTTGGCAGCTAAAGACTTCAGATCCCCTGGAGCTGGAGCTATAGGCTATTGTGAGCCCCCTGACATGGATCTCAACAACTGTACTCTACAAGAACGCTATATGCACTTAATCAGTGAGCCATGTCTTCAGCCCCTGCTTTTCTAGAAGGAAGGAAGGAAATAGAGAAAGGAAGAAAGAAAAATACTCAATAGTAAATTTCTTTCACATTTTTAAGGAGTTGCAATTGACTGTGGCTCTTTTCATATATTCCGATGAGACAATATAAGTTCAATCATCTGAATCTGAAAATCACTTGTTGAAAACTCTACATCACATGCCATTAGTACCCTGCCAATATCTTAACAAATAACACATCATGAGAAAGGGGAAGTGCCATTGTAAACATTTGCCTGATCACATGGATGAGACCAACAGCCAGGAGAGTAAATGAAATTTGAATAGTCCAACTTGCCACGAATTAATAAATCATGCAGTCATCCATCAAATATTTATAGGACATCATCAGTGTATTACAGCCCAGGCATGAATGGACACAGCACCTCCTCATGTGGAGCTCTGAGTAACAGGCAACTGAAGTATATTATAGACAAATATTTGCATCTCACAGTGGCTGGTGCTGTAGAGGAATATGCAGTGGATAATGAAGGGAGGTTTTCTCCTTGAAAAGGTCAGAGACAACCTCTGAAAAGAGGGGAAACTTCAATTGGGATTCGATATAAGTTAGAGTTTGCCAAATAAGTAGAATCAAGGCTCATGCTCTAATAAAGAAGGTTCTTGACATGACCCAGGTACACGTATTTATTAAGTATGCATGGAGAGACCATTGGGAAGTTGGTGAGCAGAATGCAGGATGAGTGCTTTTAAACATCACTGTTTATCAAGGGATGCTGTGATTAGTCTTTGATATAGGTTACCTGCTTATTCCTCACAAGACCTCTGGAAGATGTGCTGTTAGCATGGGAGGGTGAGTTTCTCTGCTGAGAGGAACCCTACTTTTAGATCAATGCTTCACACTCACCATTGTAAAGCCTCAGGAATTCTGAGCACAAGAAGCCTTGCTGTCTTTGTGTACTTGTCCCCATAAATCTTATACAGTCCAGTGCTCCCATTCCTTCATCAGGACCTAGAGAGCAAAGCAAGAACATACCGTAGATCACTTGGCTATGTCGTATAGATGGAGCCCTATCTTTCTTGATGCCAAAGTGGATCATCACGCCTGACTGCTTTGTCTCCAGTGTTCAAGATGAATGATCAGAAAACAAGGACTAATACAGTTAATCAGAGTCAAACCACATGGTGTGTCTGAACCTGTAAGCCAGCCTCAATTAAATGTTGTCTTTTATAAGGCTTACATTGGTCATAGTGTCTGTTCACATAGTGTCTGTTCACTATGCAGTAAAACCCAAAGACATCCACCCATAAAACCTTCCAATCAAACTGTGTCCTGCTTACAAAAAGACAGAGCAGACTAGCGGAATGGCTAACCAATGACTGGCCCAACTTAAGATCAATCCCATGGGCAAGATAAATCTGACACTCCTGATGATAATCTGGTATACACACCTATAATACTACCATGTGGGACGTAGACGCAGGGGTTTTAAGAGTTCAAAGTCATCTTCTGTTATGTAGTGAGTTCAAAACCATCCTGGGCTGTGTGGGACTCTCTCACAAAGAATACATTTTTAAAAAGCAGTCAGAGTTAGTATACTAAATTAGAAAGAAAAAGAAAAAAAGGAGTACAAAGAAAAAGGAAAAACTACAGATTTAATGAGTAATTTAGGAATAAATAAAGCCTGGTTACCATGAGCATGATTTTGAAGTACATGGAGGAAACCCAAAGTGAATTATCGGTCATTGTAAAGTCTTTTCATGAGGCAAATGTTGCTCTGAACTCAAAATTGTATCTCAAGGTGAATCTGCTGTCTTTGTTCACAGCAGGGAAACTTGGTGTAGAGCTAACTCTGCTTTGGTAGTTTGTTTAAGGAAAGTAAAGGGCTCCCACTTTGTCCAGGAACCAGGAGCAGATGGAGGACAAGACACAGCTCCTTCTGTGTTAGACTGCATCAGAACTTCTTTTCCCTCTGGAAACATTAGGTAAATTCTGCAGCTGAGTTGGATTCCAGTGCCTTCCTCAAAAACACAGCCCATTCAAGGGAAAGTAGACTGTCAGCTAGCCACACATTCGTCGGGAACATAAGATTAAAAAATCATGCCAATTGAAAAGGGAAAGCAATGATTTTTTTCGAAGTACTTGCGAAGTCCACTCTTCTTGGAAAACTAGCAAGTCCAAGTTGCATGGTATTAAAGAATAACTTCCTAGAACATTCCTAATTCGTTCATTCTGTTAGACATAATGCCTTGATGTTATTCCAAAGCACCTGTGGATTTTAGGGGCCAAGTAGAGAGACCACAAAAAGCATGCCTATTATACAAAGGGCAGGTTTTTCTCCTAAGTATATCCATTACATTTTTATAATAAAAGCAGCATAATTGTCTTCTGATCCATTTCTTCAGCTTCCAAAAATATCAGATACACCTAAATGCTGTTTTGTGAAAATAAGCACATCTGGAATGAATAAATTGCTCCAGTGTGACTGTTAACTACTATATTTGTGCATGATATTCCCCAAGGCCAGAAGTATAGAACAGAACCTCTGTTTCCCCTCATGATGGATGGGCAAAATTTGACCTCCTAGAGCTTGTGGAGCAAGGACTGAGATGAGACCCAGCAAGACAGTTCCAGCAAGGTAAACAATATTGGTGAATACAGAGCAAAGGTGTGAGAGAAAATCAGAAACGCCAGGTGCTTAAATCTGACAGAATTTGAACTGGACACTAAAACGTGAGCTATTTCAGGGTCATTGTCAAATACTGTATGTCCTTCTGAAATGACCCAAGACACATTGAGGCAGGGTCTTTTAGTTCAGCAGCTGGCATCAGTTAGCAACTGCTGGCTTTCATGGAGTACATTCAAGAGATATGAGAATTCATAATCTGTTCAACAATAAAATCTTCAGAGGAAAAAGGACAGTTTACTTGCCCTAAATCAATCCTTCTCCACCTGGAGGGCACATTAGGATCACCTGGGGAGCTTTTGAAACTCCACACACCCAAGCCACATCCCAAAGCAATTAAATGTCTCGGGGGTTGGAATTTAGGCACTGCTATAACTTTAGGTTGCCCAGGGGTGCACTTTACAACAAGGCTGAGAATGGATGGTTTGGAATAAGATGTTTACCAACGTACTTTTGGCTTGTTTTAGGTGCTTAAGTCTCATATACACGCATTCATCATAATGCTCCAATCCACTGCAGTTGCACTTGAATATGCTTGTCCTCAAGTTATACTGTATAGTATGTGCAGACACACAGGGAGTTGTGCATCACTGCAAGTATTCAAGGATCTTAGTTCAGATTCCTGACTACCATGGAAAAGCAGAGCACAGTGGTGCACATCTGTAATTCTAGAGTTTGTGAGGTAGAGACCTTTACACACATGTACACATGCCTGAATGAAAACACACACACACACACACACACACACACACACACACACATTTTTATGTGGATATTTAAATGTACTTCACAGAAAGATGATAAACACTCAAGCATAATTACCCCCAGGTCATTTGCTAAGCTACATTTTTTAATATTTTATTTTATTTTTAATTTATTTTTTACACTCCATATTCCATTCCCTGCCCCCCATACACCCTCCAACTGCTCCACATCCCACACCTCCTCCCCACCCCACCCCATCTCCACGTGGATGTCCCCACCCCCCACCCTACCTGACCTCTAAACTTCCTGGGGCCTCCAGTCTCTTCAGAGTTAGGTGCATCATCTCTGAATGAACACAGACCTGGAAGTCTTCTGCTGTATGTGCTTTTGGGGGCCTCATATCCACTGGTGTGTGCTGTCTGTTTGGTGGTCCAGTGTTTGAGAGATCTCAGGGATCCAGATTAATTGAGATTGCTGGTCCTCCTGCAGGATCACCCTTCTCCTCAGCTTCTTTCAGCCTTCCCTAATTCAACAACAGGGGTCAGCCACTTCTGTCCATTGGTTGGGTGCAAATATCTGCATCTGACTCGTTCAGCTGCTTGTTGGGTCTTTCAGAGGCAGTCAAGATAGATTCCTTGTTGTGAGAGCTCCATAGCCTCAGTCATAGTGTAAGGCCTTGGGACCTCCCCTTGAGCTAGATCCCACTTTGGGCCTGTCTCTGTACCTTCTTTTCCTCAGGCTCCTCTCCATTTCTATCCCTGTAATTCTTTTAGACAGGAACAATTACAGGTCAGAGTTGTGACTGTGGGGTGGCAACCCCACCCCTCACTTGATGTCCTGTCTTCCTGCTGGAGGTGGGCTCTATAAGTTTCCTTTCTCTACTGTAGGGCGTTTCATCTAAGGTCCCTCCCTTTCAGTCCTGGAAGTCTCTCACCTCCCAGGTCTCTGGTGCATTCTGGGGGTACCCCAACCTCCTATTTTCTGAGGTTGCCTGTTTACATTCTTTCTGCTGGCCCTCAGAGCTTCAGTCCTTTTCCCTCACCCAATACCAGATCAGGTCGCCTCTCCCCACCACTCCCTTGAATAAAAATCAGTCTGCTTATGTAGGTTTCAAAAATTCTACAAAAAATAAAAGCAATAGTCTCAAGTTTATATTCTTAAAAAAGGAAGGGATAATATGTGCCTTACTGTTTTTCTAATTTTGATTATAAATAGATGGTATTTTCCTGAGTTGATTCCTAAATCATCTCTTAAGATTAAAGAAAGAAAGAAGAAAAAAAGCAAAGAAGAAAATTCCAAAATATGCCACTGTGGTCAATCCAGGAGCAAAGCATCACATTTTTTATGGTTTATACTGTTTATATCTAGAAAGAAGGACTGATTCACTATGTCATTGGAGAAATGAAATACGGGATAGGAAAATCTCTCTCTCTCTCTCTCTCTCTCTCTCTCTCTCTCTCTCTCTCTCTGTTCACATTCTTATGTTTACTGATGGTGTATGTCCCATTGAAACTAGTTCCTGTGGAGTTTGGAGCAGTGACTCAGTGGTTAAGAGGACTGGAATTCAATTTCCAAGCCTCACATGGTGGCTCACTACTATCTGTAGCCTCAGTTCCAGGGAATCTCTGCAGAATTACTGGGCCTCTGCCAGCACCAGGCATGTATGCAGTCAACACACAATAATATAAATAAATCTTGTAAAAATAATACCTTTATCACATGTAGTATTTACCCCTAATTTTTATGCTTATTGTACTCTTATATCACTTACAGACTCATATTTTTAAATTTTAGAATTTTTACAAATACAGTTCAAGGACACCATAAAAATCACATTTGTTATTTGCTATGACATATTTGACAGTCTGCACAGGCTATCAATATATCAGTTACATAGAAAGCATACGCCACACTTGAGTGCCAGTGCAGTCGTTTAAGGTTCCTCTGAGAACATAGCATAGAGACTGGAAAGTTATAGTCTAGATTATAGTTCTGGGGTGGGGCGGGGTTTGATGTTAGTTGATTGTTTGCTTTTCAAAGTGCTGAGGATAAAATCCAGGCCTCAAGCACACTAAGAATGAAGTTCCCTGATCTAGACCCTCAAGATTCCCTCAAATCCACAACTGTGGGATACTTGTTTGTTAAACATAAACATTTCACAAAGAAAATCTACAAATAGCAAGATGGATAAAAGCTGAGAAAAGAAAATTAGGAAAAGTGGGGCTGGGAAATGGCTCAGGGGATAAGAGTGCTTACTCACAGGCATGTAGTCATGGGGTCACTCCTTGGGCCTCATATCAAAAGATAGGTGTGACCACATGTGCTTGTAACTCCAGTGGGTTAGGATTAGGGTTAAGGTGCAGAGATGAGGACCTTACTGGGGCTTGATAGACTAGCTCCAGGTTCAGTAAGAGAATCTACCTTAAGGAAATAAAGCAGGCACCCTACATCTTCCTCTGGCCTCCGTACACATGGGTGTATGCACCCACACATCTGTGTGCTTACATCACATATATACCATCCCCATGTTGGTCTCTCAAATACTTTAAACAAGTAAATAAGATAAGCAAAAGATTTGGAACAAAGAGAGAAGATCAGGAAAGGGAACAGGAGAGGATGTCTCAAGAGCAGTGAGGAAACGGCAGCACTTTACGTGGCTTCTCTCATCCACAGCACATGCCTCCTACTCCACTGGCAGTTGTATTAAAGAAGACAGTCAAATGTTATATATAATGTCTGAAATTACATAGGTCTATTTCACTTATACAAAGACATCACTAGTTCTATAGTTAACTCAAAGAAGATGTTTAATTAATTTTAGTGGCATGGAAAGAAACTTTTACAAAATAATTGTGGGTTCTGTGCACCAGGAATTCTGAGATAAGTCTTTCAGGGCCAAACTGGCAATAGAAACAGATTCATAAAGAAATAATGTGGTCAAAGAATCCTCACCCCCATCTCTTATTTTTCCTAGAATTGTTTACATGGGAGGTTTTTTTTTTTTTGTCTTTTTTTTTATTAGATTTTATATACATTTCAAATGCTATCCAGAAAGTTCCCTATACCCTCCCCCCACCCTGCTTCCCTACCCACCCACTCCCACTTCTTGGCCCTGGCATTCCCCTGTACTGGGGTATATAAAGTTTGCAAGTCCAATGGTCCTCTCTTCCCAGTGAAGGCCGACTAGGCCATCTTTTGCTACATATGCAGCTAGAGACACGAGCTCTGGGGGTACTGGTTAGTTCATATTGTTGTTTACATGGGAGCTTTTATATTTACAGTTAAAATTATCTTTCCATTCATTGCAATATTCACTTTAAGTATGTTTCATCCACTTCCGGGTGATGAAATACAAAGGGATAATTTCAATTCTTTCACTTGGTTGACTGTGATATGCATGAGTTTAACGTGCCATCTCCAAATGAAGTTTTGGGGGGTACAACATGAGCCCTTCAACAATGATGAAGAACATAGCAAGTGTTATATGGGTGCAAAAATTTACTATTTTGTAACAGCCAAGATTGTTCAGTGGAAACAAAATTCAAGTGTGTGTGTATCTATTTCAATTTTTTTCTTTTAACTTGGCATGTCAAATTGGTTCATATTTTTATCTCTTGAGAAAATAATGTGTTTGGCTGTTATTTACCAAAACCACATGTGCGCCTTTGCATGTGCACACACGCTAGTGTTCTGTTTTGCAGTTCTGATTCACAGCCTGGCTCACGCATACCATAATTACCCACATTCATACGCATCTCACGGTCTTTGTAATCAAAGACAACACTACTGATGCAGAAACCCCCAAGTGGGGTGTGAGCAAAGGAAGCTTTCCACAATCCTGGCTGTTTGGATCATCAGTCTGGACTTTGAAATCTGAACTGGCCACTTAAAATATGTGGCCTCCAAAATTCTGCATTTTTCTCTGTCTCCTGGCAACATCATTCGTTTGTCCTCTGGCTACCACAGCCCTGTCCACAAAGGTCTGCTGCTGTTGTTGAGTTTAAAACAACAAATGGCCAAGTTGTCTGGATATGGACAATGAGAATGACATGAAGTCCCTCCCTTTTCTCTGTTTATATAGGCAGTAACAGGACTGACTACCCTTGTGCCTTCTCTTCTCAGATAAGAAAGCATGTGTCTTTAATTATAAGAACAGCCCTCCAGGAGTTCTAACAGTACAGGCTCCACCTTTCACATAATTTAACATCTCTTCCTCCTTCTCCTCCCCCTCTCCCTCCAGTATTTAACATGGATGAGTTAGAGTTGGGGCCAGGAGAATAAGGTGAGGAGCTGGAAGAAACTTGAAAAGTAGCTAAGGCAAAATATTATGGGTCTGAGAGCACCTCTGTGCTTTAGCTAAACTCTGACAGTGGTCCCAGTAGACTTCATCTCTACTCACAGAGCATCTCCATGCACAGTTGCTTCAGACTCTTTTCTTAATCCTCCCCATCCTCTCTCTAGCTGTTTCCCACTCTGAAACAACCTGCAGAAGATCTAGAAATGATCTGAATTTCAAGAGCTGTTGTCTTTGGTTTTGACTGAGAGCATCTCTCACTCACAGCGTTGATATAAAGGGCACCTTTCTTTCTGCCATGGTGTTCTGATCTTAGCAGTGTGGGCATACAGCCGTGGATCCCTCTTAATTGTATTGTGTGTGTACTGTGGATGTCAGCAGCATCCTTAGCCTCTCCCAGCTAAATGCCAGTAAACTACCCACCCTTCCCTGTTGTAGCAATCAACAATGGTTCTAGACATTGCTCAATGTCTCCTGGGGAGCAAATTCACCCCCAGTGGAGAATCACTCTGTTATACAAAGGAAACTGACATTTATTTGGAAACTCTGATATGGCAGATGTGTGCTAGATGTTTTGTGTAATCTGGCAATCATCCTTTGGAGTCTGACCCCATTTCTGTAGATTAGGAGCCCAGGGGAAGGCAGTGGTAAGTCTTTTGTTGCTGCTGTGGTTACTTGATATTTTTGTTGTCTTATTTTCTAATAGTCAACAATGAAAATAAATTATAGCCAGAAAATTGGATTAATGCCTAGAGGGAAAAAAAGATCTTAGTTTTAATATATTGATTCTCTAATGTAGCTATATGTTTTCTGTATCGCCCTATAGTATAGATATGTAAATTGAAATTTTGCCAGAAGTATAAAAGACCAATAATTATTATTTGGTAGGGATTTATTTTTCTGACTTGAAGGGATTTTGTTGTTGTTGCTGATTTTGTTGGTTGTTGTTTTAGATGTTGTTTGTTTGTTTGGGGTTTTCTGTTGTTGTCTCTAACACTGGAAAAGGATCAAATTTATCTTGAATTCCCTATTCCTGCTGGCTTTAGGCATGGCAAACCATCTCTTGCCTTGTCCCCATCTCTTGCTTGTGTGTAGACCCCTTATATAGCCTCCCCTCCCCTTTCCTGTGTTTATATCTCTGTGCTCATGCACCATATTTAGTGCTTTTGTTTATGATCTGCCAATGACCCGCTTTGGCATCCATGTGATGGTGGGTAAACTGAGGCTGGCAGCTGTTGGGAGTCAGTGTTTAGAGCTGACAGGGGTGGATCCAGATACCTGCGGGAGCTGCTGCCAGTAGCAGCCAGCAATTAGAGAAGTTACTCAGCTGACTTTTCTCTGAGGGAACAAAGTTTAACTTACTGGGGCTGGTACTCCCTGTGGCCAGCTGAAAAACTATGAACTCTTTTAACTCCTTGAGAAGGAAAGAGAGAAAATTCTCTCTCTCTCTCTCTCTCTCTCTCTCTCTCTCTCTCACACACACACACACACACACACACACACCACACACGCATGTACACATACACTGCACGCACGCACACGCACACACAGTGAGTGGATGAAACAAAAGGCAGAGTACACTAACTTCATACACACAAATATATAATACATGCATACATACATGTATACAGACCTACAGACAGACATATGCACATTTACACATATGGTTGCAGAATGGTTACAGAAAAG